>NW_027397080.1:4539706-4776722 GCF_003265705.2 Callorhinus ursinus | reverse complement strand
CCCCCCGTCTCTCTCCTCCTCTCTCTCACCTTCTTGGGACTTCCCATCCTTTCTCCTCCCCTTCTCCCCCTTCCCTCAGCTCTCTTCCTATTCCTTTATTGTTTCTCTTCAACTCTTCTCCCAGTTTTTCATTCTCCCTTCAGCCCACTCACCTGCTCCACAATTAGGGGAGTCCGGCAGGGATATGGAGCCTCAGAACCAGTTGTCCCAGACTGCAGAAGCCGGCCTGGAGCCCAGGGCTCCCCCGCCTCCACCTCAGCTGTCACCTCTTCAGGACTAGGGCTAGGTGGGGAGGAGGGAGAGCAGGCTGGGAAAGGCAGGGGACAGCTGTCAAAACCAGCTCCCCCTGTGCTAGAGGCTCAGTCACCCAGCCTCCCAAAGAAACATTCCATCTAAAAAGCAGCGCCCTTGCTCGGCTAATGCAGATTCTTGGCAAACTCTGTAGGCCCTGTTGCCCCCCTCCCCCACCAATGCCACCTATAGAAATTCTGGAGCCACTGTTATCCACATGGTGTCGGGGGTGCTGGCATCAAGGGAGGCACTTGGGGTCCCCCCTCAGAGTACCCTCTGTCCAGACAGGAGGCCGCAGAATGAGTATCACAGATGTGAGCGTGGATGCAGACTCACGCAAGTCTCTTAGAAGCAGACACCGCAGACCCTCGTGTGTGTGCGTGTGTGCGTGCGTGTGTGGTGCCCTCATGTTCTCACTTGCACACACAGGCATGCACACAGACACACACCTACTCATGCAGATGGAGACTCATTCCTCCCCTGAGCACCTGCAGCAGGGGCTGAGACTCTTTCCCCATTCAGGTACCTGTTTGTTCATTCATTCGTTCATTCATTTCTTCATTCATTCACTCTTTAAACCTTACTTTTACACCCCCTCTGGGCCAGTGCGGGGGCTGGGCACTGGGGTGGCAGAGATAAACATGATTGGGCCATAGGGAGGGGAACCGGAGCAAAGGGGGCACTGCCGGCCCCTCCAGCAGCCTTGGGTTGGGGGTTAAGCGCCCAGCAGGCAAAGGGTTAAGTCATTTGGCATCCAGAGCTGGAGCCATTAGGCCTCCTAATTATGAAATTATCGAGGTCCTCAGGTGACTGCTAATTTCACACACACTGTTCCTCTCACGGCTAATGAACGCCCGCAGAACCCACGCCTTGTCTTTCCTGCTGAACGGTGACCTGCAGTTAATGAGCTCAGGAAGGCAGACAGGCCACCGGCTGGGTGGGTGGGGCGCCAGGCCTGGGGAGGGGGCCGCAGGAGGGCGGCAGTTTGCGGGACTGGCTAGGCCAGGGGCTCTAGTGAGCAGGGAGACGTGCAGCTGGGGGGCGGGCTTCAGGTCGCAGGAGCCTGGCAGGAGCCTGGGAGGGGGAGGGGGGAGTAGGAAAAATGGAAGGCAAACGGTGGGGGAGAGCGTTGGCATGGGCCTGGGGCTGGGGTAGGAGAAATGGGATGTAAACGGTAGGGAGGAGAGAACACTTCTGCTGGGTCCCGGGCCCCTGGCAGAGTTTCAGGGCTGGGAGTCACAACAGCACAGCGTGCGGGGTGGGACTGGTGGGGGGGGGGCGCAGTCATCCTACCGCGATGCTGGAGATGGTGATGACGCCGGGAGCCCAGCAGTGCTAAAGACCAGGTAGCGATGCTGCTGGTTATGATTTTTAAAGTTTTGATTTTTTTTTTCAATTAAAAGAGGAACATAAAAAGTTATCCTGCAAAATAGGAAGAAAAAAATGTAACACAGGCGGCTTGCAGTCTTAGGTGGGGGCAGGGCAGGAGCCCAGGTCTCTTCCCTCTGGGGATACCAGGGACACTTCAGGCTCAAAACCAAGTAGGGTGGAAGGCCGTGTGACCTGCCTGTGGGGGCGCCCCGCCTGGCCTGGGGTTCACCAGCCCGGTCAGAGCCAACAGAGCCTGAGTCCCCATCGGTGACCCTCTCCTGAGGCAGGCACCCCCGGCCTGGGGGACAGGGGAGGAATCCCTCAGGCTTGCGTATTTATGCGTGGGCTGCATGAAGATGTGCATTGCTCCATCCTCTTGAAGCTGCCCCTCTCCCTCAGGGATACAGGGGGCGTCCCGGCTTCCCACAGACCTGGCAGCGAGTTCCCGCTCTGCCACCCACTCCTGTCTCCTTGTGCACCGCAGTTTCCCACCTGGCAAAGATAGGTAATAAAAGTGTGAACTCACTTTGGATGTGACAAAGATCTCGGGGGTTGTCGCTGCTACTGTGTGACCCGAGCCTGACCAAGTGCCCAGAGGGTCTCTTCTAGACAGCTAGCTCCATGTTGGGGTGGGATGGGGAGGTGGGGGGGTGGTGTCTGCATTGGGGTGTTCCCAGGGAGGAGGGAAGGATTGGGAGGGTGGGAAGGACCTCTCCATCTGTGCATAGGCACACGCCCCTGCATCTTGCACATTCCTGCTAGCCCTTTGAGTGTAAGTTCCCATTTGACTGGCACATCAACAATATGAGGTAAGTGCTTTTATCGCCTCCATTTTACCGAGGAGAAAACTGATGGTTGGAGTGGTTAAGTGATTATCCCAAAGTCGTACAGCTGGAAATGGCAGAGCCGGGCCTCACACCCAAGCCTGTGTGTGGGCCCTTCACTACAGCGTTACACCTCTCCTCCACGTGCCCTACACAAATGCCCGAGTACACGCATGCCATCTGCACATGGATACCCCACCCAGAGGGCTTCTCATCTCCACACCCTGCCTGCACACACGCAAACACCCATGTCTGCCGTCCTCTGGGCTTAGGCATACAAACCCACACACCCACAGGTGCACTCAGGCACAGATATGGACTTTATCAGTAGACTTGCAAGGATTTGCCTGTATGTAAAAAATTCACATGTATGTCTGCAAACAGACGTCCACACGCAAACGTGCAAAGCACATGAATGCACGCATAAACACACACAAGCTCTATGGAATACGCATACAGACACGCCCGCCCAGGAAGGTGTGCACATACACAAATGCACACCCCCATGTGCACACGTGGTAGTATTCACATGTGCACACGCACTGGCATGCAAACACATGGGTACACAATAAATATCCTCGAAGGAACATTTGCACACACACGTGTGCCTGTGCAGACAGGTCCTCCACATAGGAAACAAGGCACATGGGGGCTCTCACATGTGCACACGGGAGCAAAATCCCAGGCCAGGCACTCTGGTGCAGTGAGGTGAGCAACCTCCTGGACCACAGGGGTGATGAATGGACCCACGTCCTAAGTGACTATCAAAGTGTCGTGGTGTGTGAGGCGCAAACACCAATTAGTGGGGCCTTTGAGAGCATCAGCTTGTTAGAGGGGAGGCAGAAGAGGCTGGAATTGGCATAAAACATGAGCTATTTAACTATTGTGGGGTGGGGGTGTGTGAGCTGTGGAAAGGCCTTTGGGCAGAGCTCCCCCTCCACTCTGTACTTGTTAGTGGAGAAGGACCCTCACGAGGGGCCTTGGCAGGCAGCGTTGACGCTCCTTGAAAGCGGGGGGTGGGGGGGCAGCCTCCTGCCAGTGCTGGGCTGGCACCGAGCGCGCGGGGGCTGCGCCAACTGGCGATCAATTTCACGCACATCGTAAACCTAAGTGCTTTCTGGAGAGTCGGGCAGATTGCACATAAAGTCCCCCTTCTGTCCCTAGCACACGGGTGGGCGGGTGAGGCAGAGGCTCACCCTGGGAGACAGACCTCTGCTATGCTGCAGGAGACCCGTATAACCTGGCTCCCGGGAGGAGGTCTCCTTGGGGACATGGGGGGTTCTGCCGGGAAGCCTGGCACTTCCGGGAGCAGCTGGGTATGTGGACAGGGCCTGAGCGCAGGGGTCGGCCATACTCTGCTACCTGACGGCTGAACGACTTGGACACTCAGTTTCTCTGACCCTCGGTGTTTTCATCTATAAAGTGGATTGATGTAAGAATTCAATGAGTTCCTGTCTGTGGCATGATGTGTCACAGAGCTGAAGAGCCTCCTGAGCACGTGAGGTCACATTTGCATCTATTGTGATGCCCAAAGGATTCAGGCTCTGAGCCCCCACATGCTCATTGCAAGGCCTCAGACCCCTCCCCACAGTCTCCATCGTTTCTGGGAGGCTCCAGAGGTGGGGGGTCTCACAGGGACCCACAAACCAGTGCTTCATTAAAGGAGCCTACCTATTATTCCATCCTGGTTCTGCCCAAACACCAGTTTATGCACGTCTGCCACCCTTAAATGTGTTTGGGGAGCCCTCCCCACCATCCCTTCCGTCATGCAATATCCATGCCAGACCAAAGGGGTGGCCTCTGGATGTTCTCCAAGTCCCCTGCCCTTTGGGTGCCAGAGCATCAAAACCAAGATGGCGGGGGGGGGGGGGAAGGGGGAAGGGTAGAGGAGGCCACGTTCCCGCTCAGCTCTGTGCCTCTGTCATCTGGGCCCCAAAGAGCTGTGCTTGTGCATATCACTTCCCAAATACTCTCACAAAATCGGCTACTTCAGCTTCTGCCCTCATCCCTAATCCTGGAAGCTCGAATCCAGGCCAGGGGTGAGGCTGGGGAGGGGGCCCACACTGGCCTCTTCCCCGCAGCCCCCCTGGGCAGCGGAGGGGCGAAGAGCAATTCTGAAGCCAGACTGCTCAGGTTCAAATTCTGGCTTTGCTGTTTATAAGCCACATGATGTTGGGTAACTTACCTACCTTGTCTCTGCCTCAGTTTCTCATCTGTAAAATGGGGATGATGATGTTTACCTCGTAGGGCTGTTGTGACAAATAAACGGATAAATGTAAGTGAAGTGCTTGGAGCAGTACCAAGCACATAGCAGCATGATGTGACTGTTTCCCGATATTATTATGATCCTATTAATATTATGATATTATAACCATTGTTCTTCCTTCTCCTCTGCCCTTTTTAGACACCCTGCCGTCCTTCTTCTTGTAGCAACAAAGGCAGTCTCCATATTTATCAGTGGGTTCAAAACAGAACTGAGAGTGGAAATATGACAGGTTACTACAGTTCTCAACTCCAGGGGGTAACTTCCAATTACAATCTTTGTCAGTGTCCCAGTTATTCAGTACCCAACCTGAGCAACAGAACATAACTATCTCCTTTTCTCTGTGATATAGGGAGCCCTGCTGTCTTAGTCTGCTTGGGCTGCTACAACAAAATACCACGAACTAGGTGGCTTAACCAGCCCTCATTTCTCACAGATCTGAAGGTTAGAAAGTCTAAGACCAAGGTGCTGGCAGATTTGGTTCCTGGTGAGAGCCCTTCCGGGCTCTCCTCTGCACTGTTTCTTTCCATGGCAGGAGAGAGGGAGCTCTGGTTTCTTCTTCATACCATAAAGGCACTAATCGCATCATGGGGGCTCCATCCTTATGACCTCATCTAAACCTAAGGCCCCCAAAGACCCCCCACCTCCAAACACCAACCCATCGGGGGCAACATATGGATTTGGGGTTGACTGAAATATTTATGTCATAAACCCTGCCCAGTCAGGCACTCACAGTGATCCTGGTGGCATGCAGTCGGCACTCAGGAGCTGACGGGGGAACCTTTGAATAATTAACCCTCACAAGCACCCTGTGAGGAGCAGATGGTTACCTTCAGACCAGCGATGGAGAAATGGAGCTCAGAGAGGGCTGGAGAGTCAGGATAGGAGAGGCAATGCTGTGGTGACCAACGGCCCCGAAATATCAGTGGGTGAACACAACAAAAGTTTCTTGTTTGCTTATGCAAAGTCTGCTGCAGTTTCTGGCATCTCTTGGGGCTGTTGTCCTTCATGGGGTGACTCAGCTTTCTCTGCTGCTTTGATCTGGAGGAGCCACCATTTCTAAAGCGGCTTTCTTGGTTGCTACAGCAGCTAGAAGGTCAGGCAGCTGCTCTTGGATGCTTTGGTCAGGAAGTGGCCATTTCACCTCTGTCCAGAGCTCACTGGCCAGGAGCCGTCCTATGACCCACTTACAACCAGGAGCCTGGGAAGTGTAGGAGTCCAGGTCTGCAGGAGAGAGACGGGTGGAGGTGGTTCTGTGTGTCCAGGATGGACCAGGCAGGAAGGGCCCAGGAGCTTAGGATGAGAGGAGGTCCTGCCAGCTGGGGTAGTGGGGAGAGGCTCCTTGGAGGGGGCTGGAGCTAGGCTTTGGAGAAGAGGGGCAAGACGGATTGGGACAGGCAAAGAAGAGAAAGAGGGCATTCCGTGTGGGCACAGAGAATGGCAGACACCTGCAGGTAGTATAGCCGGAGACGCCTCCAGGGAACATTGAGAACATTGTGGCTTGAGCAGGTCTGTCTAGGGAGGGTGATGAACAGAAGGGCGGACTTTCAAGGTCTTAGAGAGAGAGAAATATTTTGGAGGCAGAGTTGATGAATCAAGAGTCCATCATTGCCCCCTGTGTGGGTGGGGTGGGAGAAAGCAACCCTGGTTTGACTTCCAGTTTTCTGGCTTGGGAAACTGGGAGGTGAAGGTGCCAGTCATCAAATCGGAGAACCCAAGAGAAGGAGTCTGATGTGGGGTCAGAGGGAAAGCTTGGTTAAGGCCATGTTGGGTTTGAGACAGCCATGGAACATGCAGGGAGGGGGCCAGGAGGCGGGGCATGGCTGGGTTCTGAGCTCAGGAGAAGGAGCTGGGCTGGAGTGGAAGACCAGAGGGGTAGGCACACAGATGCGGTCACGTGAAGGGCAAAAGGAAAAAGGGACCCCAGCCAGAGTTCTGGAGAGCAGCCTTGTGAAGCACGGGCAGAGGAGGAATCCGAGAAGGTACAAGCCAGAGGGATGGGGGCAAAGCCAGGAGATGTCATGGGAGCAAGGGAGAGTCAAGAAGAGAGGAGCAGCTTGTTTTGTCTGACGTTGTCCTGGCATCCAGATGAGGTATGACCAGGGGATTTAGTGACAAGAAGGTTGCTGGTGACCTTGGCGAGGATTGTTTCTAGGGCACGATGGGTACAGAAGCCAAATTGGGGTGGTCAAGGAACAAGTGTCAACAACTCTCCCAGAAGCTTCCCAAGAGGGCAAGGAGCGATATGGCCGTGTGTGGAAAAGGTTGGGCGGTCAAGGGAGAGTGTTCTTGAAGAAGTATTTTATTACTATTATTGTTTTTTATGAAGGGAGAGATTTGAATATGTTGACGGCTGAGGGGAAGGAGCCAGTAGGGAGGAAGATGTTGGATTCAGGGGGTCCCTGAGGAGTTGGGGGCGGTGGGAGGAATCCAGGGCTGGGCTGGGAGACAGGGCTTCACCTGGAAGGTTCGCTGTGAGGAGGAGGCTCCCAGGGAGACCCAGGGTGGGGTGGGGGTGGGGATGCGGGGGTAAGGCATAGAAAAGGGAGAAGTGGGGGGCAGAGGGAGGAGGCTGAAAATAGCAGTGAGAGGTAAGAGACACATACACAAAGGTAATCAGAGAAATAAAGACACAGAAGAGAAGAAGAGAGCCAGGGAGGGAAGGATAAAAGGCTGAGCTGAGCCTCAGGAGAAGCCCCTCAGGAGGAGACTGGGGGGCCTGGGCAGGGCAGGCAGGGCCTATGGAAAGGGTGTGCGCTCTTCTCATGGGCCCCTGAGCCAGCCCAGAACTCAAACCCTCTCCCAGACCCCACAAAGGCCCAATCTAGAAATCCACCTGACTAGCCACACAGATGCCAGGGCCTTTGCTTTCAGGGTGGGGGGGGGCGGGTAGGGGGGGTTTCTGTCAAGCCCTTCCTCTGTCACAGGGGCACCAGCTAGGCCCTTCAATGCTGCCGACCCCGGGCAGAGGGGGAGCCTGCTCTTCATGGGAGGGGGGAAGCAGTCCGGGCCTCTGGCCCCCCAACAGGCGTTAGACCCCACATGTGGTATGGCCAGGCCCTGAGGGAGAGGACAGTTGCAGCCAGCCCCCTGGCCCTCACCCCTCACGGCCACAGCCCCAGGTCTTGGTCGCCCCGTGGGGCCTAGGCCACCCTGACATTCACCTAATTGTCTTCCCGCTTTGATGAGTGGCTCTGCAGAGGCGCCGCCACGGATCAAATTAAATGTGAGCCAAGCAGGCAGCCCCGCTGATGAGACGGGAAATACCACATTTACATAGCCCCGCACCAGGGCCGGGGACCCAGGACCAGAGACAAAGATCCGGGGACCCAGGCAGAGACAGAGGGAGTCAGAGAGACAGAACCAGAGAGACGGGGGTGGGGGAGCAAGAAAGAGAGGGGATGGGGGTGGGGGAAGGTCGGCAGAGGCACCATTCCCAGGGTCCCAGTCACTGTTGCTGAATGAAGGGCAGTGGAGGAGGGGAGAGATCAACACAGGTAGACTGCTGCCCTGCCAAGCCCCGCCTGCTGGCCCCAGAGGTAGGAGGACGGCCTGAAGCCCAAGATGCAGCTGAGTCCCCCTCCGGCCTGACTCCCGGCGGAGTCTCCACGCAGCTCCTCCTTTCCACCCGGACCCCACAGCTGGGTGGCCGCTGCCTCCCTCAGCACAGCCCTGCGGTGGGTGCGGCTGTGAGTGTCCCCTCAGTTCGCTTGGGAACATTCTGGCTGCACCAGGAAGGGAGTGTGTGTGCAAGTGTGTGTGATGTGTGTGCAAACGGGACAAGAGAGAGCATGACCACGTGTGGCACCTGCATGGGATCTCCTGTGTGCAGGTGTGTTGGCCGTCACCAGGCCTGGGCACTCGGAGGATGGCAGTGAGCTAGGTCTTCCCTCTGACCTGAAGGCGGACCCCGAGTTTGTGTGCAGGACAAGTGGGGCCCCGGTGTTCCCCTCAGAGCCATGGTGCCAACAGCCCCTCCCACCCCTAACGGCTTGTCCCAGGTGCAAAGCATTGTCTTGGCCTCAGAGCAACTCTGTGAGGAAGACTGCTGTCATTCTTCCCACTTTACAGAGAAGAAAACTGAGGTTTGGAGAGGAGAGCCGTGCCAGCTAGAAAGGGCACAGCCCGGACATGAGCCCAGGACTGTCCCACTCAGCCCAGTTGGGCGTCCTCTGCCCAGTTTTCCGTTGGTTGCTCTAGGTGTCTGGGCTCCTGACGAAGGCACAGAGTCCTGTGGTTAGTAGGGGTGGAAAAGAACTTACTCATCCCTTTCTTCAGTTTTCTAAATGGGTTCCCTCCAGAAACACGCCCTTCCCTCCGCCTTCAGCCTCACAGGCCTGGGCTGGACACGTCGCATAGTACTTCTACCATTAACGGTGTTCGCTGAGCATAAGCCACGTGCCAGGCATGAGGCACGCCTCACCTGTGACATTGAACCCTCGCTTCAACCCTGGGCAGGAGGTACCATCATTAGCCTCGTGTGACAGATGTGGAAACTGAGGCTCACACGGGCCTGAGAGAGGCATTCTGTTAAGAGCTAAGCTCTGTTTGGGTTCAGTCCCCCTTGCCCTGAGAGTCTCCTCCTTCCCTGTCACTGACCCAGACCTGGCCATCCAGGGCGGCCGAGGGCCATGGAAGGAGAGACTTCCCGTACTTGCTCACGTGCTCCGTGGGTGAGTTTGCCCATCCCGGCACGTGTGTGTGAGCTTGGGGCTGGGGCCCAGCAGGACAGAGGTGCCGCTGCCACTTCGCCCCCTTGATGCCTCTCCATGACGCTACCACCTGGGAATGATTTTCCCCTCATTTTGGGGTGAGCACACTCGGGCTCAGAAATGGGAAGTGACAGCAAGTTAGCATCAAGGCTCGCTCTGGGACCCATGCGTCCAGATTCCCAGCTCTTTCCGGCCCCCGAGACTCAACAAGCTTTGCCCTTTTCTCCCCGCCTTGGGAATTCCTACTTGGGGCCCCCTGCCCAGGGAAGGTGGCCCACGAACACGTGCCTGTTGGCTCCCCTGAAAAGCCCTTCCCCCTCACCCATGGGGGTCAGGGTGGCTTTTACTGGGGAAATAATTAGAAACCTAATTCTTATTTCTCTCACTCCGCTAATTGTCTGTGGACAATTTGATTGTAACAGTCATCATTGAAGCAGAAAAAGCACCTTATTTCTGCCAGACATCCTCCCTGCAATTAACACCAGCCACTGCCTGGCTCCTCTCTCACCTGCAGAGCCCCAGGGCCTGAGGGGCCCTCACCTCTCTGCCTCCCAGCTCTGGTGAGGGCACATCTGGGGGCCAGGCCTGGCCACGGGGGGGGGGGGGGGGGGGGGGGGCGGGGGGGGGGGGCCCAAGGACCTACAGGATAAGGTGTGAGGGGTGGGCATCACTAGGCGGCGGGGGGAGAGAATCTGAATATTTGAGCATTTGGGGGAAAGAAGGAGGGGGAAGAGGGAGACCCTGGTCCAGGGAGGTACAGGGGCAGTGGGCCCGTACACACAGACCCAGGGCAGAGAGAGATGCGGGAGAAGGAAATGCCTGGTAGGGGTCAGGCCAAGGAGGAAGGAACCAGGACCTCCAGCCCAGACCCCCCTCTGCCAGGGCAGTGGACACACCTCTGATGCAAAACCAGACAGCGGGCTGCTGAGGGCTCCCCAGAGAGCCAGCCTCTGGTGGGACGGTGGGGTGTGGCTGATTAAGAAAGGGAGGAGAGAGAGGAGGGGAGGGGGCTGGAGGGGGTGGGGGAGAGCGGGGAAGGTGAAGGATCCAGAGGCCAGGCGAGAATGCAGATGGGGACAGGACTGAGCATGAGACAGACACACAGCCCAGGGCTGACCTGCTGATGAACGCTCTCCCACCAGCTGTCCATCCATCCCTCCCTGGCAGCGCAGCCCTCCCTCCGGGGCTCAGGCAGGCTCCGGTTCTCCTTCAGTCTCCCTACACATCTCTAGAGTCCCCCACAATGTCCCCCTCTCTCTCTTTGGGGCCAGGCCAATGGCAGTGGGTGGTTGTGGGAGCCCTCTACCTTGGGGTGCAGGCTGAAGAGCTCACAGTGGCCCCTTTTGCCATGGAAGCTAGCACAGGGGGCAGCAGGGAGGGGCTCCCGACTGTGTTGGCCTGCCCTGCTTTTGGATGCCCATCCCAGGGCGTCTGCCCCAGGATAGTTGGCTGTGGGGGGCTTGTTGGGTGCTCAGTGTAGGGGCAGGGCGTGGTAGCCCTGAGTGAGTCAGCCCAGCCCTGACTCACAGGGAACCCTGAGCAGCCTCCTCTGCCTGCCCCCCCCCCCCCGGGGCTCTGCCCCAGCCCTGCTCCTTTAGTGAGGCCAGGAGGGAAAGTGCCAGGGACTGAGGGGCAGGCAGCCATGTGGTGGGACATGGGGCCCCGCACAGGGTGGTGGGGGGGGAGCCGCAGCCCAGAGCCTCCGCCTCTTCTTCCCTCTGCGGGTTCTGAGCCCTCCCCTCTCCCCCCTCCCGGGCTTGTCAGAGGAGGATGTGGGGAGGGGAGCGGGGGAGGAGGGGGCTCCTGTCAGTCTCGAGCTGGAGAGCTCCCTGAGCTTCATTAACATGCAAATTAGCAAGTTCTGACTGGCTGTGGCAGCGACGGGCAGCCACCCCTCCCAGCCCCGTGTGTGTGTGTGTGTGTGTGTGTGTGTGTGTGTGTGTGTGTGTGTGTGATCTGCAGCAGGGTCTGGAGGGGTGGGGAGAGCAGCTCTCATGCCTCTGGACTCCACAGACAGCAGGACACGTGTGTCTCACACGCACTTATACCCACACACCTACACAGAGACGCATACTCACCCACAATTCACATGCACACAGACCAAACATGCACATATATGTATATACATGTGCACACCAGACGGACAGACACTCCTTGTCCCAGCCAGTCAGCCACACTCCTCCAGCTTAGGGACCCCCGTGGACACCCACTCACCTCTGCACAACTTTCCCCACAGGGGTCACACCCTAAGCTGTCTCACGCAGGCATACCAAGCTCAAGCTGCATGTGCTCTTCCCCAGGACACTAGGCAGCGACTTGGTGAGTTGGGGGCCGTTTCAGGGGGTGGGGAGACAGAAGTGGGGGAGGGGAAGAATAGCAGGAGGAGTTCCTCAGTCCTGAGGAATAGAAGAGGGCTCTTCACTCGCTCACACCTGTCGTGGAAGCTCTGGCCATGGGAACCTGGGGCATCAAGGGTGGCAAGATAACCAGGGTACCCCGCCATTTTAGAGAGAGGGTGACTGAGGCCAGAGAGGCTCTGAGTCACACTGAGCCCCATTTCTTTAATATCTGCTGTGTGCCAAGCCTGCATCTGACTGAGCCCCTTTATCCTTCAGGATAGCCCAGGAGGTTGGCACACTCATTAGCTTCATTTTACAGGTCAGAAAAGTGAGGGTCAGTGCACCTCCACATGCCGGGGTCAGTGTGGTGGACACCTGTGGTTTTGTCTGTAGAGAGCCGTTCCCCACCACACTAACCCCGCTTCTGGAACGGGAGCTGCCATCTCTTAGGATCCCACCCTCCGGTGCAGGATTGATCGGGTCCATGATAGACACGTGGTTCAAACTGGGCCAGTCAGTGCCCTCTTTGAGAGCTTTGACCTTGGGGCCCCGAGGTTGAGGCTCTGGAGTTTTCAGCAGCCCGGACTCCCTTCTGCAGGGAGAGAAGAGCTGCAAGCGCACTGAGGGGAAGGGAGGGACTGTGGCCACGGCCTGCTGTCAGGGGGAGTGGGGGGCAGCCTGGGCCTTCAGCATGCCCTCAGCTTACTGGGCAGTCTCCAGTTGGTTGCACCCAGTCCAAGGCTCTCTTCCAACCCTCCCTTGCCCCTTTGCTTTGTCTAGTGCCCCCCATCATCCAGAGGGCTCACAAGTGTCCTGGGGATGGGAGGCAGGTGGGAGGGGGCTGTGGCCATTGGGTGGCCCAGGGGAGTGCTGAGGCAAGACCCAGGGCACAGAGAGCCTCACTCCTGCAGGACAGTTCGTGGGTGAGTGGCTGACAGCTGTCACTGAGTGAGTGGTCCTCACCCTTACACTGCCCAAGGCCAGGGCCCTTGTTGCTTGTTCACTGTGCCCCAAACCCTGTCTGGCATACGAAGTCCTTCGCTGTCTAATGAATCAATGGCTGGATTCATTGACATATGTCTCAGGCCTTGGCCAGGCACAGAGTTCATTCACCCGTGGGGGGCTCCACAGTCGGTCCTCCCTGCTGATCAGTCCTCTCGGGTCCCTTTGACAGCCCCTTCCCAGCCTTTAGAGTCTTTGGTCTCATCTACGGGGTAGGGCTGGAGTGGCTCTCTCCACCGAAAGCAGCATCCAGTTGTTCTTGGTCTTAAGTTAGAAAAGTATCTTTCGAATGTAAAAGGCCGAGAGTATGCACCTCTGTTTCTCGCTTCTGGTGTGTAGGGGCGACCCAGCGTCACTCACCGTATATGATGGAACAGGCTATGAGTGCACCCACCCCACCCCCGAGTTGTTGGAAAGTCGGCTCAGGACAGAAGCCCCACGGTGGAGGTTGGGAGGAAGGACCCTTGGAGAACAAGTTTGGCGAGAGCGGGTGGGGGAAAGAGTGGCCTATTGATGAATCATTCAAAATGTCATCAGGCCCCATGTCAGCTGTTGAGCTGCGACTCAAACCCAGGGCTCCCCACAACCTAGGACTTTGCAGCCACCACGGTTGCTTTCTGAATTCCAGAGAGAATTTCTAGCACTGACCGTTTGCTTCTGAAGTTGGAGTTGTCAGGACTCACTGAACATGGCCTGGTGAATCCTGTCTCAACCCAGTGTCGGTGGGCCCCAGGTGGGGCTCAGCAGTGACCCCCACACCCCCAAGTCTGATGGCCACTGTTAGGCCTGTTGCTTCTGTTCAGGGCTTTTCCATCCAGGGGAGGGCATCAGGTCTCTGGAGAGAGAAGGAAGGGCCAGGCTTGCCTTGTGGGCCAGAGCCCCTGAGTATCCTTCGGGACAGACCCCAAATTCTGCCGAGGCGGAACAGAGGGGTCTGCGTTTCTGGCTCGGGTTCCTCGGCTTGGCAGCTGCCACTGGCCTTTGTCACAGACAAGGCAAGGGCATGGCATCCAGCTGGGCGCTCCAGGGGTCCAGCGTGGTGGGCAAGCCAGGGCAGCCCTTCCCAGCCCTGGAAGCAAAGGGTTAAGCGGCTGGGAAGGCGGGAGCAGCAGTCGTTTGGCTAAGGAGCCTTGTTAATTGATTCCCTCATTCCCATTTGTTCCTGCTAAAGAGAGACAGATGAGAGCGAGCCCGCCAGGCCCGTCTTGGCACCCGGCAGCTTGGCTGGGCACAGCTGTGCTCCTGGCTCTGGTGTCTCCGTGGGGGGAGGGCCGGTCACCGTGGAGGTGAGGAGGTGGGGCGCTCCCACCCCGGGGCCCGGTGGGTGCCCCTTCTGCTCGGTACCCACACAGATGATCTCAGAGTGTCTTTGAGAGGATGGATCTTTCCTTTCACCTCGGGACACCTCTTTGATCTTTTGGCCGGCACTGTCGCCACCCATGGTCTGGGAGCTCGGTAGCAGAAATTAGAGGCAGTCCTCCCACCACGGCTCACCATGGGCTCCTGCCAGCCCGAGGCCCAGGCAAGCTTTCTGCCTGGAAGAGGGTCAGCTCTGATCTGTCCAGTTGAGTTCTGTGGCTTTGTGAGGCAGGCCGAAGCCCATGTCCTGAATCTGGCAACCTTGTCATGGCCACAGGCTCCATCTGATGTGTCCCCTGGTCCTGACCTGTCCCAGACCCCACGTTTTATCGGCTCCTGCCTCGCCTTCATCTCAGCCACGCTCTCTGGGGCCTGCTAGATCGGGCTGTTTCGGATTGTGCCCGACAAGGGCCCTGCCAGTTCCCCCCCGCCCCGAGAGAATGGAGTTTGAATGTCACAATGCAGTCGAGCACGGAGACCTCTGAGTTCAAATCCGGACTCTTCCACTTCCCGGCTGCATAATTTGGACAAGACCTTTTTGCCTCTTCCAGTCTCAATTTTCTCATGTCTAAAATGGCAGTTACGCTGGTTCCTCTCTTGGCAGATTGTGAGAGTGGTCACAACTCTCCATTCCTCTCTGAGCATGCCCCATGGCCATATAGCTTTGCAGCTTCTCACAACCCTTTAAAATCTGGGGCGGTCTGGAGATTTCCTCCGGCCAGAAGAATGTGGTAGAATGCCAGTGCCAGTTCTGAGCCCAAGCCTGAGAGGCCCTGCACGCGTTCACTTGTTCTCTTGGAACCCTGCCCAACTGCTGTGTGAAAAAGCTTGGGCTCTCCTGCTGGATGAAGAGAGACACATGGCTCAGTCACCCCCGTCCCCCAGATGACAGCCGGGCAACTCCCAGAAGCAGAGCCATTTAACTGGTGAGTAGCTGACTGCAGATGCATGAGTGAAGTCCAGCCAAGGTCAGAAGGATAGCCTCGCTGAATTTCCGAACCACGGAATCATGAGCTTAACAAGGGGTTGTTGTTTGAAGCCATAGACCGGGGGTGGGGGGGTACTTTATTATGCAACAAACGCCAACAGATAACTATCTCAAATCCCTGCTGTGTGGACAAAAATGAGCTCGTGGAAGTCAAGTTCCTAGTGGGGTGCCCAGCCTGTTGGGGCGATCAGAAAGGAGAGCTTTTATTTCCGTGGCCCAGGGTGGAGCCATCGACCACACATTAGAGCCTTTTGCATTTGAGACTGTTCTCTGATAGGCACTCAGATAGAGGGAGCCCTCCTTGACCTACCCCTTCCACACACCTCCTCTGTAGCAGTCATAGAAATAATACGGAACAGGATGGAGGGTGCCTGTCCCATGCTCCGGGTTCTGGAGCCCCTGTCTGACGTGCATTATCTCATCGAATCTTCCCTGGACCTCGTGAGAGAGACACTCTCATTTATACATTATTTCGTTTTGCACATTCACCGTTTTGAATCCGAGCAAACTGAGGCTTGGAAAAGTGAAATCTAATGGACCGAGGGCTGCACAGCTTTTGTGAGTGGCTTGAGAGGAACCAATTGACTACCCTCCACATTTGTCTGCTTTGCCAGGTCGGCTCCCATCTGCAGGCTGTTTCGTGGCAACCCTAGTCTCTGGGGGATATAAAGAAAGGTCTTTCTCAGATTTTCACCAGCTAGTACGGTTAGGCTTCCCATCCACTGGGGAGCCACTGCACCTCTGTCCCCTCACACGCAGACAAATGCTGTCGGAAGCCTTTCCTTTTCTCTGTCAGGATGACGCTTTTTATCCTTTGCTCTCAGTAGAAAGACAGGCCTTTCTCCGACTGCCCTTCCTGGGCCTCTAAATGACCACTCAGTTTTCCAAACTTTGGCAAAGTTTTCTTTGTTTTCATGGTTCCTTTCCATCTCTCTGGTCAGGAATTCAGCAAACGTTCACATCATGGAAGAGATATTAGGAGCATTCTCTGCTCGGCATCTTTCCCTTCTCTTGGGAGTCACAGCCCTTCCTGGCCCCACCAGCCCTGTGCCCCTAGCAGTGGCTGCCATGTTCTTACAGGAACCATCCCCTGGCCGTGGCTTATTGACCCAAGCGTGGCACACAATTCAAGCCTCGCCAGTTAAAACTCTCCAAGTTTTTCAACGGGAAATGAAAGAGAGTCAGTCCTTCTTAGAAGTTATAGGATATAAGAATGGAAAGGACGCTATTATGTACTTCCCATATTTTATTTGTACTTCCCAAATTTATTTATTTATTGCTTTAAGCTACATTGCTTTTGTATGTGAATACTTTTTAGAATAGTGATTTTTAAAAAATATATGTGCTTTTGGAGTCATCTTTTCCCTCTTCATGAACTTCATTACCATGTTTCTTCATATTTTAGGCCAAAGGTGGCCCAGCCAGCCCTATGGAAGAGAAAAAATAAAAGCAAAAGTTGATTCTTCTTTTTAAATCATCGAGGATTCAGTGTTTCCTGCCTTGGGGAAGAAGCAGGTCTGCAGTCGGAATAGATGAGCTGGAACTGGGGCAGAAGCAGAGGGCAGAGCAGATCCACTGCTCCGGGCCATTCCTGTGGGTTAATTCCTTGGATTCTTCCAGCCACTGACTCCTTCTCTGTGCCTTTGGGAGCTAGAGTTACATTTCTGTCACTTAAGCGGAGTTCTGACTTCGGCTTCTTGCCATACAGCCTCTCCAAACACCTCTTCCAGGCCCCTGGGGCAGGGGTAGGGGAAGCGGCCTGGCCTGAAGCATTGCTCCGTTACAGGTGTGATTTCTCCCCTGGGGAAATAACTTCAGTCCCAGGGACTCAAGTCTCATCTTTGTAGATGACTCACAAATGAGTCGGTTTTCCCGATCTTCAAAATTGGCATCACCACTCGCCTCTACGCCAGATCAGAGACCCAGACGTTACCCTTCTTTCTTGCCTTTCCCTTAACCCCCCACATCTAGACCATGAAAGAGTTCTCGCAGTTCTAGCTCCCCCAGTTGTCCCAAATCTGACCACTTCCCTCCATCACCATTGCTACTTCCGGCTTCACGCCATCCTTCTTTCTGCTCTGGAACCTCTGCGACTGACTTCTACCTGAGCTGGCCTCAGAAGGCCCTTCTCCACATGGCAGCAAAAGCATTCTTAGCTTGTGCGTGGACATCAAATGACATAGCTTCCATAAAGCCCCCTGGCTTTCCATTGCTCATTGCATTTGGAGTAAAATCACCAGCTCACACATACCTGTTTGCCCTGCTGCAGCCACCGTGGTCCTGTTCTGCAGATTTGCCTCGGGGTCCTGGTTCTCTGGCTCCCTGGACCCGGAGCTCTCATGGTCACTTAAGAGCCCAGCTTTTTCTCAGCTGAGATGTCACCTCAGTCCATCCCGATCACCCTTCTAAAATAAGCCCTCGGCTAGTTACTCTCTGCCCCCGTCCGTCGTTGGTGTTCTTCACGGTACCTAAGACATTCTGTTCCTCCGCGTACTTGTTCAGGGTCTGCCTCTCCCACTAGGATGTAAGCTCAGAGAGGGCAGGAAACATGTCTGCCTCTTTCACTCTTGTGTCCCTAGGACCTACCATAGTGCTTGGTACATAGATGGGTTTGATAAGTATTTATTAAATGACTGAGAGCTGAATCCAGTGAGGGAAGCAGTATTAGCCCATTCTACAGAACAAAAAGTTGAGGCTGGCCCAGAAGCAGCAAGTGGCAGAATGGGGCCTGAAGTCCAAGTCTGTGTGAGGATGGAGGCTTTGCGCTTTCCCAAATAGCCAACGTTTGTGTCATGATTGAATTTACAAAGCAAGCCCATGCTGATTATTTTATTTGATCTTTATAACCCAGTCCATTCTCTCGATTTGATAAGTGAGGGGACGGGGGCTTGGAGAGGGCTCATGGCTGGTACGAAGGGACTCACCTTCAATGGGGACCTCTAGCGTTTCATGGGCTTCCGGGGCCCCTAAACCTGCCATGGCCAGAGGGACTCAGCCTGAGCTCCCCCTG
Organism: Callorhinus ursinus; assembly: GCF_003265705.2. NCBI lineage: Eukaryota > Metazoa > Chordata > Mammalia > Carnivora > Otariidae > Callorhinus > Callorhinus ursinus. Next base: position 4,758,563 of record NW_027397080.1, on the reverse strand, counting down.
CCCACGGGGCCACCACCTCCCTTCGCCCTTGTGCTGGCTGCCCGCCTGTGTCTGTCACATCAAGTTCAAGTGATTCATGTGGCAGCAGCTCCTGGTCTGCCTGTCGGCACGTCAGCTAGTCCTGGTTACCATGACAACAGGATGCAAGGCACCAGGGCATCAGTGGGCTGTGGCTCTTAGAGGGGCAGTGCCATGGGCAAGGGAGGGGCCTTGTTTCCTCCTCCTGGGGGAAGCTTGGCAAGGGCTGGAGCCTCCGGGGGCTGGGTGGCCCCTCCCTGCCTCTGTGCCTTGGCATTTCCTTCCTGCCATCTGTGCTGGGAGCTGGGGGAGGGGCTAGAGTGCCATCCCTGGTAGGAGGGGTCTGGGAGCAGATGGGCGGGAGGAACAGCCCTTCCCATCTGGGCTATACCTCCACCACCCCCAGGTTCTAAAGACTCTTGCCGGGTGCCTTCCTGAGCCCCTCAGGCCACTGCTGTCTGCCCCTCCACACCACAGCCTTCCTTTCTCCACTTAGCACACATGTAAAGTTCAAGAACCAGTTCAGCCAGAGAATTGGTCTTGGGGCTTGGAGTAGAACCCCGGGGTCCTGGCCTCAAGGGAGGGGTCCTGAGGGAACTGATCAGCTTTGTGCCAGCACCTGGCTGGGATCTCATCTCAACCGCTCTTCCCAGCGACCCTGTGGGTATAGTATTATGCCCATTTTACAGAGGGGGAAACTGAGGTTCAGAAATGTGAGGCAACTTGCCATAAATTGGCCAGCTGGAAAGTGGGAGCCCCCGGGATTCAAACCCGGGTCCATCTGGCTCCCAACCTGGCTCCTGCAGGAAGCCCTGCTGCAGCCTCAGGGTGGGGGTGGGGGGATTCTCGCCCACCCCAGCTCTCCATCAATCAGAGAGATGATGGCCCTCACTGAGCTGGTGGAGGGAACACTAGCCTGTGAATTGTTGCCTGGGTCTGGGGCCTGGCTTTGCAGCCGGCCCCCTTAGGGCCACAGTCCCTTTGTCCAAGGCACTGTAGGATGGCTGTAGTAAAGGTGACGCTCTACAGTGGACCCAGGAGAGGGTTGGGCCTGGGCCTGGGATTGGTGACAGGGATGGGGATGTGGCCAAAGGACTCAGACCTAGCTGGAGCAGCAGGGACTGGCTTTTATAACAGGTTGTCCAAGTGGGACATGCTTACTTGGAATGCTTCTGAGAGTAATTGGTGCCAAGTACCCCCATGTTCTAAATTGAAAGGTACGTTTCTTCAGGCCTTGCAAGGTTGGTGACCTCAAGCTGCTTCTGGGACCCTTGGTCCCTACCTCCATGCTGCATCAAGAAAGGGAGAACGATGTGGGCAAGGCAGGGGGAGATGGGCAACAAGGATGCCTTTGGAGGGGTGCGATGAGCCCCCCTACTCCCACCTTAGTTGGGGAGGAGGTGGTGCCTCAGGAGCAACACTTGCAAAAGCTGACATGTGTCCCCTAGGATTTGGGCAGGCACAGCGGCCAAGGCCTGACCCGAGTTTGAAAAGAGTTTAGAGTGATTTGGAACCATCTATGGCGGTGGGGAAGAGGGTCCGGCAAGCCCAGTTTCTTCTGTGGGTCTGAGTGGCCATAGCAAGGCCCACTGCACAAAGGGTCTGCCTGCCAAGGGGAAGTGATCTCTTGGAGTCTGAGTTGGGTAAAGCCCCAGAAACAGGAGCTGGGGACAGTCATGAGATACCATTGCTCATGTCAGGGAAATCCTGGTTGAAGGATGACAAGGAGGGGGGATTCCAAAGACCCACAGGAGATCTCTGCGGAGGGGACCAGTAAGCCCTGCTCTTCCTGGAGGACCGGGCCTTCCTTCCCCGTGGCTTAGGTTTCTAAGCCTGGTTCAGGCCTGGGCTGGGGAGCGAAAGGAAGAATTGTTAGATTGAATGAGAAATTGAAATTTTGATGCTAGATTAGATTGGAAATCTTAACTCATAAAAATGAGATGGATAGTGTCTGAGAGTATCAAGAAAAAATTAGGGGCTATTCTCCATATAGGGTCCAGGAGCATGGAAATACCAGAGCAAGCTCTGAAAAAGAATCTCAGCAGTGGGGCGCCTGCGTGACTCAGTCGTTAAGCGTCTGCCTTCGGCTCAGGTCATGGTCCCAGGGTCCTGGGATCGAGCCCCACATCGGGCTCCCTGCTCAGTGAGGAGCTTGCTTCTCCCTCTCCCACTCCCCCTGCTTGTGTTCCCTCTCTCGCGGTGTCTCTCTCTGTCAAATAAATAAATAAAATCTTAAAAAAAAAAAAAAAAGAATCTCAGCAGTGCTGGGAGAGAATCAAACTTCTGCTTTAGGCCTGACCAGCCCGGCCATTCCAGTAAACTGGTCTCTGGATTGGTGTTCTGAGGTGGGGGTGGTCTGACTGTCTTCCAGGCCCCCCTTTTTCCTCCCTCCCACCCGGCCCTCCACTACCCGCTGGGACGAAGCAGACACTGGGAAGGATCCCCTGTGGTTGTCTCTTCCCATCTACTGTCCCTGCAGGGCTCCTTGTTTCTGTCCGACCAGCCCCCCAGAGCAGGAACCTACACATTCCTCCCCTTTCCCTGCCCATCCTAGAGCCTGTTTTGGCTTCTTAGAGCTGAGTCCACCATTGTACCTTACCTGGGGCAGGGCTGGGTCCCTATCCTCAGTATAGGACCGATATAGCCGCTGGTCCTATACCCCCGGTTACAGATAGGGAAACTGAGGCCTGGGAAAGAAAGGGAACTTGCCAAAGGCCATACAACCATCCCTGACAGAGGCAGGTTAGAGTCTAGGCTGTTGGCTCCCTAGTCCTGGGCATAGTGGAGCACCCGGGGCTCCCAGGGACCGATGGCTGGGCCAGAGCCATGACAGGTCCTGCTTGGCACCCCTCCCTGGCCTGAAAACAAGAGGGATCAGAGAAGATGGAAGGCTAGAAAGATTCCTCCCCAGAGGACCACGGGCCCAATTCAGATTGGCAGAGATATCACAATCAGGCAGCTGCGTGTTTGCCCACACCTAGCCCTGAGATTCTGTGGGCCACTGGGACCCTCAGGGAGCTAGGGGTCAGAGCAGCTACTGCAAAGGTCATCGGCTATGCCTCTTGCCTAGTGCCGAGACTCAGCAGGTGGGGATGAGAAAGGACAGGTCCTGGAGTCAGACCTGAGTTCAAGTCCCCTCTCTGTTAATTACTAGTTGTGCATCCTTGGGCAAGTCTCTGAGCCTCATCCCCTCGTATGTGTAAAGGGAATAAGGCCCAGGCCCTCAGCGTGAGGACAATGAGCTAGTGCACCCAAGGCACGCATCCAGGGTCTGGCCTGCCAGGCTGCTTCCTGTCCCCCGCAGAGAGCTCTGTTACCTCCGACTTTCCCTTTGAACAGTATGGTGAAGGCCAGGGCGGTGGTCCTCCCCATGCTCCCCTGCTCACCCTGCGTGGAGCCCCAGGGTCGCCCCATCTATGTTTACACTTCTTTCCCTCCCTCTGTCCCACCATTTCCACCCTTTTCATCCTGCTCCCCCCTTCTTTTAGAAATGACATAATTAGAGGGCTTTAATGTTCTGCTGCTGAAATCTTCATTTTCTTGGGTAATTTCCACTATTTCATCAAGGAATAATTAATTGCATTGTCTTTAATCAATTGTTTTACAAATCCAGCAGCGGGAGGAATTCTCCCACCATCTCCGCAGCTGCTCTCCCCTCCTGGGTGAGGTGCCAGCTTCTGCCAGCCAGAGAGCTTGGCTGCCAGAGCTGGGCTGGGGGGCGACTGTAGAGGAGGGACCCACAGTCTCCCCCAGCCCCCGGGGGGGAAGGGGGCAGGAGAGCGCAGGCAGCTAGGAATCCACCTGGCAGCCAGGGGGGAGCACCCACCTGCAGGGGGCAGGCTCAGGGAGAGGCTGTGCTCACCTGTGAGTTCAGGCACCCTGCAGTCTAGACAGGTGGGGAGGACTGGTCCCACTTAGCAGAGGCAGAAGCCCAGAGGAGGGGAGGGACTCCAGTCTTGTGGGCTCTGGGGCTCAAGAGAGGAATGATCCAGAAGTGATGTCTTAGGGAGGGGGCTGGTGATGACAGAGAGAGTGGCAAGAGTGGAGGGGAGGGACCTCCCCGGGAGAGGTGGAGAGCGATGGCATGATGGCCGATGTTTCTATAGTGCTTGCGGAATGCTGGGTGCTGTCTAGGCACCTGGCCATCACAGTAACCCTGGGAAGTAGGCCCTCTTACTACCCCTAGCTGAGGCTCTGAGAGGTCAAGTGATTTGCCCAAGGTCATATGGCCAGTAGGGGGTAGAGTTGGACCTTGGCCTCAGATATTCTGGCTCTAGGGACTGTGGGTTTATTCACTTGCCCACAGCCACTCTGTGATAATGTCCTGTCTCACTCGAGAAAGGCCAAGCCCTGCCATGGCCAACAGTGTCCATATGGTCCCCTTCTCTCCCCCTACTCTGCTCCTGGCTCATTGCTCCAGCCCCCTGGTCTCCTTGCTGCCCCAGGGCATTTGCTCCTCCCTCCTGAGCATGTGCTCTTCCTACAGGATTGCTCCCAGGCTTCACTGACGTCTGCTCTGATAGCACCTCCTCAGATGGCCTCTCCCTTTCTCTCCTACCCACTCCATCTCCTCGCAACATTGTCTTTTTCCTCATGGTACATATCCAGGAAGCTATCTGTGGTGGGCATTAGTGCTTTCCACCGAGAACTCCCCACTTCCATCTTCCAGGTACGAGGGAGGACTATACTTCCCTGGCCCTCAGACAAGATGAACGCAGCCCTGTGACTTGCTGGTGGGAAGTGAAATAGGACGGAAGTGTCATGTGTCACTCCCAGGGATGGGGCTGGAGGCTTTGTACTTACTGCACTCTTTGCCATGCACCCCGTGGTGGGGGGAAGTTGGAAGCCTCCTTCAGCCTGGGTCCCTGATGAGGATGACACAGAGCAGAGTCCCCTGCAGGAATCTCCAAGAACATGTATTGGGGGTGAGAAATAATTCTTTTTTTTTTTTTTTAATTTTTTTATTGTTATGTTAATCACCATATATTACATCATTAGTTTTTGATGCAGTGTTCCATGATTCATTGTTCATAACACCCAGTGCACCATGCAAAACGTGCCCTCCTCAATACCCATCACCAGGCTAACCCATCCCCCCACCCCCCTACCCTCTAGAACCCTCAGTTTGTTTTTCAGAGTCCATCATCTCTCATGGTTCGTCTCCCCGGGGGTGAGAAATAATTCTTAGTGACTGTAAGCCCCCAGTGGCAGCATGACCTTGCCCATTCTGGCTGATATCTCACTTGATACACTATTACTCATTTCTGGGTCTCCAGAGTATCAGCATCATGGGAACAAGGGTTTCGTGTCATGGTCACCGCCCCTATTCCCAGCTCCTAGAACATTGCCTGGCACATAGTAGGTGATCACTAAGTATTTGATGAATGAAGGAAGATCATGTTCCTTTGTGCAGCACTTTAGAATTCACTAAGCTCTTACACACACACACACACACACACACACACACACACACACACACTTATCTTACTACAGCTCCATGATGTAGGCAGTATCCCCATTTTACAGATTCTGGAAACGACACCCAGAGAGGTTAGTTGAGTTGGCTCTTGACATGTAACCCATTACTAGTGGAGCTGGGACTAGAATCCACATCCCTTATTCACTGCTCCCCATCCTGCCCCCTGTCTATTTGCTCCCAGGATAAAGCAGCCAGAGTTATGATTACCCCTGACCCCCATGCGGGTATTATTCCTTTTAGCCCTCCCAGGCACTTTACCTCTGTGGGACGGGGGAATTTCCTTTAGGTGGAGCCCATGGTTCCAGGGTCTGCTTCTTTCTCCTCCCCTGTGGAGTTACCTGGCCATGGGGGGAGTCACCTGCAGGATCTCTCCGTTACAATAACATTTCACCCAGCTAGAGCTACCCCAGCCCCTCCAGTCTCTTTTCTCAGGAACTGTCATACCTGGAGCATGGCAGAGACAGGAGGGCATCGTAAAGCCCCTGCACCATAGCTCCCACCACGCTCTCTGGGGTGAGGGGGTTCCCGGGTCCCAGTCAGGGATGGTAGCTCTTCCTTTCCACGTGGCTCCACCGAGCTTGGCTACCTGATTTTCCTGCCTCCAGTGGATCTGGAGTAGCAAATTCCAAGGGGAAAGTAGGGAATGGCTACACTGGCCCAGTAACATGCAGGAAAGGGAAGATTATGAAAACATGCAAAACTCAAAGGACCCAGACTTTGGAACCATTTATTGCAGGGGTGAGGCAAGGCTGTAAGTCATCCAGTAAAGCAGGAAGGTCACCATCCTGCAGCCCAGACGTGATTTAATGTTTATCACACAAGCTGCTTGACGTGGGCAAGTTGCATGATCTCTCCAGATCTGAGGTTCCTCATCTACTGATGATCTCCAAGGCTCTTTCTGAAAACTGCATCTGCATCAACACAAGTCATACAGTCAATCAAACAAGGTTCAGTCATGCCCCATATGCCATTTTGAAAAGGCAGGGAAGTCTGTAACACCTTGTAGAGATATTTCCCTCCAAACATCTTAAAGACATTTCCCTCTAAAGGTCTTCCATTTTTAAGAACTTTTATGGCCTCTGCGCTGGGCACTGGGCACTGTGCTGGGAATACAGAGTTGTAAGATCCCTTTTGCTTTTGAGTTTGTCATCTGGTGGGGACAAGACATGTCAAGTGATCACTGCAATCCACCAAGATGCACTGGGGCTGAGAAAGAGACCGGCTGTGAAAGAGACCGGCTTTTCCGGAGGATCACAATGGCCGGGTCTTGACAGATTGGTAGAGGGGTTTTCCGGACAAAGAAGGAGGGTGGGCAATCCAGGTAGAGAGAAGAGAGTCAGAGGGGAAAGATCTGGAGTCATGAAGCTCTTGTGTTCCAAGAGTTGCGGTGTTTTGGTATCCCTGGAGCATCACACTTGAGACCAGGAAACACTAGAGATGAAGCTGGACACATAACTGGGATGGGTGAGGGCAGTGATAAAAGCCTTAAATGGCAGCCTACGGAGTTTGGACCTTACCCTCTAGGCATTAGTGGAGCCAGTGAAGGTTACAGAGCAGGTGAGCAATGTGGTCAGATCTGTTTTAGAAAGTGTCTCCTTCCAGCAGCTGGTGTAGGGGGGTGGATGGGAGACAGGAGCCCCAAAGATGGAGGCAGGGAAGGCAGCCGGGGGGTGGGGGTGCTGCCAGAACAGGGACGAGAGAGCATGGCCTGGGCTGGGACAGGGTGTGTGGGCGTGGCCAAGAGGGGAGCGTTCCGGGGGTGCGCAGGAGAGAAAATGGACCAGGTTTTGTCAGTGACTGGATGCTGGGGAGAAGGAAGGGGCGAAAGCACACCCACGTGTTTGTCTCTGGCTCTGGAGGAAGCAGGGTGGCCAAGGCTAAGAGTGGAAATGGAGACATGGGGGAATATGATGAGCTCCCCACGGAATTTAGTTGAGCTTGACATTGGACACATCAGCCCAGGGCTCTTCTGAAAGGCCAGTGAGGTTGACCCTCAGGGTAGGCTGCGGGGGGCGGGGGTTGGGGGGCAGGGTGGGGAGAGATGGGAGGTATGTTCGCTACTTATTTTTTTAAAAAAGATTTTATTTATTTATTCATGAGAGAGAGAGAGGCAGAGGCAGAGGGAGAAGCGGGCTCCCTGTCAGGCTCCATCCCAGCACCCTGGGTTTGTGACCTGAGCCGAAGGCAGATACTTAACCGACTGAGCCACCCAGGCACCCCTCACTACTTATTTCTGTGTAACCAATTACCCTAAAGCTTTGGGCCTTACCACAATAAACATTTGGTGTCTCAGAGCTTCAGTGGATCAGGAATCTGGGCCTGGCGTCGCTGGGAGGTTCTGGCCCAGGCTTTCTCGGGCAGCCAAGAACTGGGCCAGGGCTGGGGTCAGATGCAGGCGTGCCTGCCGCTGAAGGGTCTGCTTCTGAGATGACTTGCTCACACACCCGGCCAGTTGGTGCTGGTTGTTGGCAGGAAGCCTCGGTGCCTCTCCCTCGGGTTGTCTCAGTGTCTGCATAACGTGGCCACTGACTTCCCCAGAGAGAGGGATTCAAGAATGGGCAGGGAAGAAGCCTCACTATCATTTTGTGACCTGGCTTCAGGAGCAGTCTGTCATCTTCATGACCTCCCATTGTTTACACACATCTGCCCTCTTCAGTAACTGCAAAGGGGGGCGCCGCCTGGCTGCCTCAGTCAGTAAAACAGGTGACTCTTGATCACAGGGTTGTGAGTTCAAGTCCCGTGTTTGGGGTAGAGTTTGCTTAAAAAAAAAAAAATAACTACAGAGTGTTGTGAGTGGCAGGAAATGACACCTGGGGAGCTCCTTGGAACCTGGCTAGCAGAGAGAGAGGACATCCTTTCCCACTCCCTTATTCTGTGGGTGAGGAAGTCCAGGCCGACATAGGCAAGGACTTGCCCAGGACCACACAGCAAGTCTGGGTGAGGGCCTAGGCTGGAAGCCAAGTCTACAGAGGCCCAGTGTCCCCTAGAAGGCCTGGAGAGAGGCAGAGAGGCCCTCAAGAGGCAGATGCCAGGCACCCAGTACCAGCAGGGAGTGGGGAGGGGAGGCTGAAGGACTGGCCAACCTCTCTGAGAGCTGGCTGGAGCGGGGGAACCTCCCTCCTCAACCTCCCCTGGAGGAGTAGTGATAAAGCAAGGCTGCTCCTGCCGGTTCTGGGCAGGCTTTCCCCACCTTCCTACCACCCAACTCCATTCGTGCTGGTGAACAGGCGGCACATTGTGTTTGTTCATCTCTCTACTTTCATTTTATTTATTTGTTTGTTTGTTTGTTTATTCAGTCAACAAACATTTACCAAAAACCTACTATGGGCCTGGCATCTCTATGACCCATGTTGGACATACATGGATATATGGGTTCCCTTGACCCAGTACGTGAAGCTTATAGTCTAGTGGGGGAGACAGGTGTGAAGCACATAAAGAGAGTTATTCATGCAAATTGTGAAACGTGCCTTGGAGGAGATTAGCAGGGACACTTGGTTTAAATAAGGTAGTCAGGGAAGATTCTCCAAGGCAGTGACATTTAGGTCTAGAACAAGGGGGTCAGGCAGGCAAAGAGTTTAGGGAGAGGGCATTCCAGGCATAGGGACCAGAGTGTGCAATGTCTGCAAGGAGGGGAAACTGTGGGCACGATGAGGATTCAGGGGTGACCTGAGTGCCACCAGTGAGGAGGAGGGAGAAGGTGCTGATGGGGACAGAGAGGGCAGGGAGGGTCAGGCGGGGCTGGCGGCGCAGGCTCTCCTTGTGGTCCCAACCTTGAGGCCAGACTAACAGGGTTCGGACTGCTGTGTGACAAACGAGCCAGTGTGACTCTGGAGAGGCAAAAACGGGGGACTGGCATGAAGGCTGGACTGTCACCAAGGTGGACTGGAGCAGGACCTGTGGCCCCGAAGGATGGGCAGGCCGGGCTGTGAAGGAGAGTGGCCAGGAAGCTGCTGCCAGGAAGCTCAGCTGGGGTATGGAGACCAGAGCAAGGACGGTAGCCCGCTGTGAGGCCCTGGGGCCCTAAGAGCTGAGCAGATCTCCGGTCAGGAGAGGACCCCCAGGAGATCAGAGCCCTAGGTTTCTGAGCCTCCCCTGGGGAGCACCCTGAAGTGCTTCCCTGTGGCCTCAGGTGGGGGAGCACCCCGAGCTAAGTGAACCCTGCCACTTACCTGCTTCGGGGCCTCCCGAAGGCCCCTCACTCTCCGCAAGGCCTCGGTGCCCTTCCCTGTCGAATTGCACGGAAATCCCCACCTCACAGGAGACTGTCAAGGATCAAAAGGATCACGGATGAGAAAGGGTCTTATCGACTGAGAGGTGTCCCTCTCAACCCCCGGTGAGGATTCGGGGTTCGTTGTTAGGAAGGAACCTGGTAAGGGCTGGCTGGGGGGCCCATTAGCCCTCAGCTGCGGCGCCCGCAGCCCAGCCGAGGACGGGCAGGGGGGCTTCCGCCAGAGGGTGGTGGGGTTAAGTGGGAGCTAAGAGGATTAGAGCGTCCTTGGGAGCTGCGGGCGCACTGCTGCTCCAGGCCCGGGCTGTCAGCGCCAGAGGCCGAAGGGGGTGGACGGAGGCAGAAGGAGGCAAGGAGTCGGGGGGAGGGTCTCAGAAGAGCCAGGAAGGCCCACCTGCTGCCCCCCCGACCTCAGTGCACACGCACACACACACAGTGCACGTAGCACACGCGTGTGTGCCCACGCACACCCACGCACACGAAGCACACGCGGTATACACACGAGCATGGGCGTGTGTCTGCACGCACATGTACACACACATATAAGTGCCCAGCGCACGCGTGTGTGCCCTCCCACGAACAACACGCAGCCCGCGCACACAGACACTCACAAGTGCACATGCACACCCAGGATACTCAGACCGCCACCCCCAGCCTGGTCATGCCCTCCCCAGCTCACCCGCAGTCTGGCCCTCACACACGGTCTGAGACCCCAGGGCCCATAGGCCTCTAGGCCACCACTGCTCCGCAGATGCTGCTCCCAGCCCGCCTCGGTCACACGGACAGCCCTGTGACTTGCAGTGTCACATAGCTAGAAGAAGCCTGAGCCAAGATTTGAACTCATTTTAGTGTGTATGCTTATATATGGGGGCGGGGAGACCAAGTCGTGAAGGTGGATCCAGGGGCCCCTCAAGGGCCACCCCCACCCCCCCGGACAGGGAGGATGGGTGACAGACTTCATGCCCACAGGGAACTGGCCAGACTCGCCTCCCAGGTGGCCCTCTCCCCCATCCGGCCTGATGCCCCTTCCGGGTTTCCTTTTCACTCCCCGGATCCATCTCCTCAGGCCCAGGCAGGATGTTTCCGGCCAGGGGCCTGTGCACCTGGAAAATTATCCAGAAGGCTCGGACCAGCCTGACTCTGTGCCCGGTGTCCACAGGCCGGACAGAGGGGGACGGAAAGGGGCTGGCATTTGCGGAGGGGTGGTTGCCGGCTGCCTGGTGGGGTGCTGGCCTCTTTCCTCTCATCACATTTTCCAAGTGAAAGGTCAAAGGGCTGTCAGGGTTCATGGGGCCAGGGTGGGAGAGGGCTAGCCCCCCAGCCACAGACTGTCTCTGGCTGTCCTGCTGCGGCCGAGGCCATGAGAAGTTGACCCAGGCATGAGCAGACTGGAGTAAGAGGCTTTGGGCTGGCTGCCCTGCACACGGCCACGGGTCCTCAGGCCCAGAGTATCCAGGTGATGCCAGGCCTTAGCTGGGGGTGGGGTTGGTTCTTAGATCCCCCCTCTCCCCCAAGAGGTGGCTCCAGGGCAGGCTGGGAAGGGATGACATGGTGGCAGGCTCTGGAACTCCCTGGAACTGTCCCCCCACAGCCTGCCAGGGGCCCGGCCAGCACCGCAGCCAGAGATTTGTGGGGAGGTGAGCATCCAGCCTGGGGGGGAGATGAAATCAAAGCTGGGAGGCCCAAGCTGCAGCCTTGTCTCAGGCTGGCCCTCCCATGTGGCCTTCAAAGCTTCCTCACCCGTGCTGCCCAAGTCAAGCCCGGAGCTGGGGTGAGGGCATCAGGCGGAGCCCCGGCCCTCTGCCCTCCACCTCCCCAGGGGGAGTCTCTGGTTTTACTGCCACTGGGGCTGGAGGTGAAGAGCTGGGCTCTGGAAGACCCTCACGTAGGTTCCCAGCACCAGTGTCCCCACACCAGGTATGGGAGCTGGGGCCAGGGCACAGCTCTGGGCCTCCATTTCTTCAGCTGTAAAATGGGGATAATGGTCATATCTGGGCCCTTGTGGGGGTTCAGTGGGTTTGCTAAGGTGCTAAGAACGGGGCCTGAGAAGTAAGTGGCTCTCACCTGAGGCCCCAGGACAGCACACAGGGACATGGACCTTGGCTTGGCCTGTGCCCCAAGCTTTCTGTCTCAGGTGTCTGAGTGCCCGGGAGGGGTCAGGGCAGCCCTTCCCCAGCACCAGCTGGTGCTTGCTCAGCAGGCTCAAAGTGGGGCCAGGGCAGGGCTCCTGGGAAGCTGCGGGGAAGTGCTCCCAGTTGCAACTCCTGCAGGGACAGAGCTTGAAACCAGCCTCCCAGCCCCCCTCTCTGGGACCCCATTAAGGCCTTTCTTCCTCTGGAAGACCCCTGGAGATGGATACTACTGATATCTTTGTTTAAAGAAGAGGTGCTGAGGCTCAGAGGGCACATGACTTGCCCAAGGGCACACAGCTGGTAAAAGCCAGGCTGAATCTGAACCCCAGCCTGGGAGCTCCATGTTTCTCGCATAGTACATGGGTCCCCACACCCTGGGACCAGAGATGGAGGGGCCTGGCCTACAGCAGGTGCTCACCGTGTGTGAATTCCTTGTCTTCACCACTTCTCACGCCACAGGGGCCCACAGGATACAATGCAGAAACCTGTCAGGGTGAGGGGCTGGTGGGAGCTGGAGGGACCCCAGCCCCACGTGAACCCCCAGGTGAGTGCCAGGACTTACCTGGGAGAGGCTCAGGAGACAGGCTGGGGCCCTGGGCGGATCTCCTAGCAATGGGGCCCCAGGGCCCCTGCCCGTCTGCCTTAGGCGCCCCAGGGAGCCCTGCTCAACCACCACCCCCTGGAGGGGCTGTCTGGCTGGCAAGCCCCACTGAGGTGGGGGCAGGGCAGAGGGGCTGGGCAAGACTCTGGCTGAGCCCCCAGGAGGGCACAGCTGCTGTGGGGTGGCCTTGGGGGAGGATGGGCTCTTTCTTTGTGTTCGGGCCCCCATCTCTCTGTCTCCCTCCAGGTGTCCACATTGTTCCTGCCTCACTCTCTCTGTCTTTTGGGAGCTGTCTCCCTTCTCCCTCCATCTCCATCCTTCGGCTCCTGTGCCCTGTGCCTCACCTCCATCTCTCCTTCTTCTTCCCTCCCTCCCTCCGTCTTTCTCTCCCCCCCTCCTTCCCCTCCCCCCCCCCCCCCCCCCAGGTCTCAGGATTCTCTGTCTCTTCCTATCCCCTGCACTTTCTCTATGTCTTATCCCATGTCTCTGTCTCTTTCAAATGTCTCTCCCACATCTCTGTCCCTTCCAGGCCCCCCACCTTGTTGGCCCTCATGTTTCTTGTCTCTCTGTCTCTCTCTCTGTGCACCCCAGCACTCTCTCTGGCCAGCCCCCTCTCCAGCCTCATCTTTCCCCTCTGCTAAATGGGCCTAAGGGCCTTGGTGGGAAGGTCTAGATGTTCTCTGGGTTGTGGTTGGTCCCAGACTGATAGAAATGGACAGAATATCAAGCCGAGGTGGTGTGGAGAGAGGACTGCACGGCTGTCAGCTGTCGGGTCTCTGCCCTCGAGCTCCAACTGCAGGCCTCTGGCTGGCGCTGCCTTCCTCTTGCTCTTGCTCTTGCTCTTGCCCCACACAAGGGGGCCCTGGGGGCCTGGGCACACCTGGGCAGCTTTGGCTGCATCATGGTGCCCTCTGGTGGCACCAGGTAGACACTGCGGCCGCACGTCCCGGCCCGCCGGTCCCCGGCACGGAGTCCAGGTCCTTGCTGCAGGACAGCGGGCACTAGGGGGTACCAACGGAGCTGAGCTCTGCTGAGCACTTGGGGTGGGCTTGGCCCCCTTCCAATTGCCTCTATGCACTGTCTCACTTTACCCTCTCCCTGCCCTAATCCTCTCTCCATCTTTCGGATGAGAAAGTTGAGATGAGCATTTCAAACCCAGGCAGTCTGAGCGCAGGCTTGACCACCACGCTTGGAATTCTGCCTCTAAATGATCTGCAACAGATGCCTTCAATTCCGCCTTCAAGGACGACTCATCCTTTGGGACTACTTCTTTGACTAACAACTATTCATACCTACTGTGGGCGGTGCCCTGCACGAAGCATCAGAGCCAGAGGGGTCCATAGCCTCCACCTCGTCTGACCACACCATTTTATAGACGGGAAAACTGAGGCCCAGAGAGGGAGAGTGATGGTCCCCATGTCACACAGGTGAGTATGTGAGTTTGTGGGAGAGCCGACCTTCCATGCTCCGTTCAGTGCTCAGCCACCATGTGCGCTGGGGCAGTGTTGGGACCGGGATAGAAGACAGTGTGGCCTCTGCGGACACGGGAGGCCACCGTGAGTGAGGCTGGAGAGGCCCTGCAGAGAAAGCGGCAGCTCCTGGAGTCCTGCGCATGGGTGAGTCCAGAATTCCCGGAGGCAAACCTGGAGCCTATGTCCAGGGACACGGTGGGAGCCTGGCAGAAGGGAGGTGTCTGAGCATGGACCCAGGCATGGCGGGGACAGGTGGCTGTGTCTGCACCCGGTGCTCGTGTGTCAGGGTGTCCCGCCAGCCAAGAAGCCTGGCCTGATCATGGCAGCAGCTGGGCGAGGGGCTCCACCTCCAGCCACCTTGGCTCCCTCCCACGGGCTTTCCTGAGCCCCTGCTCTGGGCCAGGTGTTGCCAGGGCCCTTGTGGTCCAGCCTGCTGAGCACAAAAGACTGCCTCAGAAAGGGGCCCCTGACATCTCTGTGGTGGTGGAGGTCCGAGGGGGTGGGGGTGGCAGCTGGCCTGGGAGCTCTCTGTCCGGTGGGAAATTCTGGAGCTAACAGACTGGTAGTCACACAGAGTGCAGGCAGGGAGCAGTGCGACGGGCTGTTCACTTAGAAAAAGCAAACTTTTTGCAAACTTCAGAAGGAGAAAACAAAAAATAGACAGACTTCCACCCTGGATGGGAGGGAAGGGCTGGAAGGGCCTGGATGGAGAATTCTATGGGGGAGAGAATGCTGGAACCCTGCTCTGGGCGGGGGATGAAGCTTCAAGGACTCGGGAGGTTCAGGGACCCCTGGGCATCGTGTCTCTGGGAGAATCTTCCTCTCCCCCTGCTCCGCCCCAGAAGCCAGAGGGGGCAGGAAGCCCACTGAGGGCACGGATCTAAGACACTGGTGAAATCCACAGATGCCCAGCTCCCCTTCCCATACCCATATGTTCACAGGCTCCCCAGGTGACCCTGACTTCGTTCGGCTGCAAACCAGTACTGGGACATCATAGCCTGAGCTACTTTCCAAACCTTGGCTTCTGTGATTCCAGACCCTGAGATTCTCTGGGTTGGAACAGTCCTTCCCGCTGTGGCTCAGCCCTCATGTCACCTGGAGAAGCAGAGTCCCAGCGATGGGAAGTCACAGCCAGCTCCAGGCCACAGCTGTAACCCTCACCGCGTCTGGCTTGCCAAGCCAGGTTCCCGGCCCCAGAGACGCTGACTTGGTCATGCGGCAGGAATTCCCAGCTGTCAGGGGCCTTGGGGAGAGCTGGGTGGGGACTGTGGGTGGGGGCATGGAGCCTGGCAGCTGGGGGTGGGCCCCACCCAGCCTGCAGGTGCCCCAGGTCTCAGAGGTTGGTTGGAGGCCATCTTGGGCTGTCAGCCACTCAGGGCGTATGTCCACCTCCTGCCCCTATGGCCCAGAACGGAGTCCCTGGGGGGTAATCCTGGCCACCAGGCAAGGGGGCAGAACCCTGGCTCCGGCCCCAGTGATGGGAGGCGCTATTGAGCCATCACATGGGAGCGCCATCCCTCAACCCCCGCCCACAGAGTCTCAAGAGGATGTCTCCGGTACAGGCTGAGCCATCAAGGTCACTGGTCATGGGAGGACAGAGCGAGGGTGAGGGCACCCACCGCTAGCCCGGACGCCACCCCCACTGACTCCTCCTGGCTCTGATCCTCTGCCCAAGACAATTGCCTGCCCCTGGCCTCACCTGTGCCCTGGGGCTCTCCCTCTCTCCTCCCCTTTTCTACCCTCCTCATAGTTTCCCCAGCCCTGCCCCCCCCAATCCAGATCCCTTTAGAGACAAGCAGACCTGGTCTGAGCCCCAGCTCCCTCTCCCTTCCCACCCCCTCCCTGCCCCCACAGCTCCTGAGCTCCGTGAGCTTGGACAAGTTGACAAACCTCTCTGAGTCTCAGTTTACTTACCTGCAAAGTTGGATAGATCCTATCTCATGAAAGGATGGTGACGGTCTTTAGACCATCTAACGTTGGTTGAGCACTTAGTCTGTGGCAGGCCCTGCGCAAGTGTCTTACTGTCTTGCAGACTGGCCAGAGGCAGCTAATCATCATCCCCACTTGGTAGCTGGGACGCGGAGGCTCAGGGAGAGGCTTGTTCCTGGCTGTCCACCTATCAGTGTAGAGCCGGGCTCGGAGACTCTGCGATCTGTGTTCTTCACCGGGCGGTAGTGCACGGAGCAGGGCCATGGGCAGGGGTGTGACCTCACCAGGCACGGGGGGTGGGAGAGGCTGGGACCTGTCCCCCGTGTGTACAGAAGGTAAGAGCCTGGGTTTGGGAGTCAGGCCTCGGTTTCCTCATCTGTAGAATGGGGAAAGTGGCAACTATCCCTAGGGGTGGGTGGTGGTGAGTAGGGACAGACTAGGTGAAAGGGACAGAGCCTGGGACTGGATCTAGCCTCCCACACGCTCCCCTGCCCAAAGCAAGAAGGACTTGGGTTGGGGTAAAGTATGACTCCGCCTTGTGGAGACAGTTACACAGGAAATATTGGTGAATTTAACCCTCAATTGGTGAATTTTTCCTGCAACCACTATTACAAATCCTGAGATCTGTGCCCAAGGGATGAAAAAGGCTGCACACATCATTTTAAGCCCCCCCTCCCCGACCCAAGGCCCTGAACTTAGTCTCCTGAGTAATGCATAGTAACCCCACGTACTGGGGAAGCAACCGCAGCTCAGAGCAGGGGCCAGGCACACCCTGAATCACACAGCCACACAGCCCGGGGTGGCAGAGGTCCTGTCCCTCCTCACCCCACAGGGCTTTCCCTCCCCAGGGGCCTGGCTCCCCCCACCTCAGCTGCTGCCTCCATTAGTTAGCATTGCGAGGCGCCCCTCACCTAGGTTGCCATTATGTGGTTGGGGAGATTCACATCTGTAGGTTCTAATTCACCCTAATTGACCCTGCAGGGAATCTTTCAAACTCCTGGGCTTTTACAGCCTCTTGGAGTTTTATTTTGGCTTTTGAAAAATCATGCATTTATGCCAAACACGCAGGGTTATAAATCCACGCCCTTTGACCAAGTGCAAAAAGGCCAGCGCGCTGCGCGGCCAGGGCCACCGAGCTCCCCCATGTGGCCAGGCCCTGGACGTCCCCCAGCACCCCCATCGTATAGACGAGGCAGCTGAGATTGAGAGAGGGCTGTGGTGATAGTGGCCGCCGGCCTTTTTTGACCACTTACTGTGCATGGAGCTCTGTGCTAAGCACCGCAAGTGCATTAAGTAAAATTGCCCAAGGTCCAGGCGCTGCCAACTGCCTGATGCAAAGGGCAGCCTGGCTAGGAGCGAGAAGTTCTGGGCAGAGCCCAGGAGCCTGTTCTGGTCATGGCGAGAGTGAGGTTCTTGTGGGATAGTCAAGAGGGAAGGCTTGGCTGTTCCACCCTGAGCAACTCAGTTAACCTCTGTGCGCCTCAGCCCTTCATCCGCCAAACAAGGACGATAATAGTAGAACCTACCTAATGGGGTTGTGTCAGGGTTAAATGAGTCCTGTGATGGGGTCGAGGACAGAGACGCCAACACAGGGTGGGAGGAAATATGGGTTGTTGGTGATGAGGGACCCCAGAACCGAGAGGCAGGCTGGCAGCTTGGCTGGGTCATCAGGGGAACTGGATACAGCTAGGTAGGAGGCAGGACTCTGGCTGGGGGTGGGTGGAGACTGTGAAGGGTGGGGGCTGTGAGCCTTAGCAAAGGAGAATTTGGGTCTGAAGGTCTTAGGATCACGTACCCAGCCTGTGGGCGCATTCCTGCTTCCTCCACGGCCCCCAGGTCCCCTCCGTACCCCACCCTAGGTCAGCTGGTGGAGGGAAGTGGCAGTCTTGGCTGCAATCCTGCCTCTAGCAACCCATGAAGTGCCCCGGAGAGGCCAGGAGCATGGGGGGAGCACTGGGGCTGGCCCCTCACTGCTCCCATTAGGGGCAAAGGCTCTGGGGGGGGTGGGCGCTCACGTCCTCAAGGTGTCCTGAGGCACAGGGGCAGGCACCAGGCACAAGGGCTCTAGCCTCCTGACATGGCTCCTGGAGCCCCTGGGTCTGGCTGCCCCCATAGCCCAGCGCACTACACACACACACCAGGGACACCTTGGCTGGACTCACTGAGCCTCTCCCACCACCCAGCTCGGCTTCGGGGCCTTTGCACATGGGGCTGCCCCCGCCTGGCTGGCCCACTCCTCCTTCCTTCTCTGCCTTTTCCTTCAAGACTCAGCTCGGGAGTACAGCCTTTCAGAACACCCTTGACACTCTGACTGGTTAGGGGGCCTTCCTGAGCAAGGCCAGGCCCTGCGCTGACAATGCACCCTTGCCTGTGTCGTCTCCACGGTGAGGTCCCTGGGGTCCCTGGGGCCGGGCCTGCTGCCAAGTCACCTGTGCCTCCACCGTGCAAGTAGGAAATGGTGTTGGGAGAACAGGGGACGGAGGCGGCCAGAAGCTGCCCAGAGACACAGCACGGAGAGGGGAGCTGGATTCCGGGCCAAAGCATTAGAACAAAGAGCTGGGTGGCTTTTGGTGAGTTCTGAACGTCTCTCACACATTCTTCCTTCATCCGTAAGTCAGAGGGCAGTCATGCTTCAAAGGTGCGTAGAGTGCGCAGGTTGTTCTTCCGGATTATCGTCATGGCTTGTGGCTGCCCGGAGAAGGGCTGGGTCTCTGTGGTGGTGGTGGGGGCCCTAGAAGGTGCCAGGACCAGAGTTTGTCCCTGTTCCGAGGGCTTGAGTGCTGGCCACCCCCCAGGGGTTGATTCTTGCATTTTCTCCAAAACTCTGCCAAGTAGCCTGAACTAGGGGAGATGACCTGCTCCGTGCTGTGTGACCGAGGCAAATCACTGAACCACTCTTGAGTTAACTCTTCTCATCTGTAAAATACCTAGCAATAATCCTAATACCTCATTTAATTAATTTACTCATGTGCTTATTCAGCAAACAGTTACGGAGTCAGGGAGTGTTGCCGTCAGATGAAAAGCGTGGATAAAAGCCTTGCCCGGGGTGGACACAGGTATCTGCACCCCATCCCCCAAGATGCAGGTCCAGCTGGGAGGTCCCCTCCCAGGGCAGAGCCCCAGCTGGAGGCCTCAGAGCCTTGGCTCCCTGCGGGGTGAAGCTCGGGCGCCCTCTTGTGGCCACAGCCCTCCATGCACCGCCCCTCACCCGGGACCAGAATCCCCAGTGCCGGGTGGTCAGCGCGGAGGGAGCCTTGGGGAGCTCCCCCCCTCCGCCTCGCCCCGCTCGATCGTGCAGAAGAGGCACCCCAGGCCCTGAAAGCGCTGCAACTTGTCCCAGGCCACACTGCGAGTTGAGGGTGGCCCTGGCCTCCAGCCTGGAGTCCTCACCTTGGGTGGGGAGGTGGAGGATGGGCCCTGCCCCTCCCTTCCCCGCCCTCCGAGGCCACCCTCCCAGAGGCTGCCTCTTCCTGGCAGGACACTCCCGGGCAGCCCGGGCCCAGCATGCCCGCTAGCTCGTGGGCAGGCCCTGGAAACTAACGGCTGGTGCAAGTGGGCGTTTGGCGGCACTGCCGGGCCCAGGCACTCGCCAGCTGGCAGCCTGTAACTCCGCCCCCCACTTGACACCGCCGTGCTCGGCCTCGGCGGGCCCCTGGGCTGCCCCCTGCAGGCCGGAGGGTCTTACGCCCAGGTGGGGCACCTGGTTAGACTGGGGTTCTGGGAAGATCCCTCTGACAGCTCTGCTCCTCAGGCCTGTGATCCTGGCAGGATGCACCCTCTCCGGGAGCCTCAGAAAACAGGTCCTGACCTTTCTTCTTAGGCTCAGGCTGAGTTGGGCTGTGCTCAGGGGGTGTGGATAAAACTCCCAGGTAAAGACGGCCCAATCCAGGGGCTCCCTTCTGACCCTTAGCCCACCTGGGCCACAGACGGCAAAGAGGGTGCCCTGCGTGCGTGCGTGTGTGTGTGTGCGCGCGCTTCTCCGTGTGACCATGTCCATCTGTAGGGATTCATATTTCTTTCATTCATTCATTCATTCAGTCATTCATCAGACAGAACTGGAATCTGTCCCAGGCCCTATTCCTGCTCACAGGCAGAGATGCTTGCAGGTAGAGACAGGCCAGAGAACAGACAGAGGTAGAGGGGTGCAGGGTGCTACCGGGGTTGTTGGAGCCCCAGAGGAAGGACCAGCGGGAGCAGGAAGGCTTGAGGCCTCCAAGGTGAGTGTTGAGAGGCCAGTGGTAGTTAGCCAGGCCAGTCGGGGCCATGTGGTGTGCCTGCTGGGAGCCAGGCTCCATGCTGTGGCCCCACCCCGTACTTCATTAGTCTTCATGAAGAAGGCGGTAAGCAACCTCATTTCCCAGGTGAGGAAAGAGCTCAGAGTGGTGGCTTGCAATGTCCAAGATCACACAGTCACCAAATGGCTGGCCCAGGATTCAGACCCACGTCTAACCGGTCTGGAACTCGTGTTTTAAATTGCTCTACTCCTCAGGTCTCAGTGAGGGAAGCAGGCAGGGCCTGGTGGTCTCAGAGGCCAGGCTATGAGGGCATTGGAAGTGGGGGAGCTGGTTAGATTGGAGTTCTGGGAAGATCCCCCTGACAGCTGATGGGGCTTTTGTGTGTGTACGTGTGTGTGCGCGTGCGTGCGCGCGCACGCGCGCGCGCGTGTGTGTGTGTGTGTGCGTGTGGTGGCAGGCGTGTGCAGAACAGGGAAACGGGTGACAAGGAGTTGGCAGCAATCCCGAGGTGAGGTGGCCTGGTGTTGGTGGCCTGGATTTGGTGGGATGGGGGGCATGAGAGATGGATTCCAAGGGTGTGGGAGGGGCTCAGACAGGACCTGCTGGGAGACTGGATATGGGTGGTGAGCAGGAGGGGTAGCAAGAGTCTGGTTTGGGAACTAGGTGGTGATGGGGATATTCTCCGAGGTGGGACAGAGGAGCAGACAGGGGTTGGGGTGAGCTCAGCCCCCCTCCCCCGTGGGGCAGAGCTCCTGCTCACTGGGTGTCCTGTGGCCTCTCGGAGCTGAGGGCCCGCACCCGGCCCGGCACAGATGGAGAACAGTCAGAAAGGCTCTGGGGGCAGTGGCTGCGTCCATGTCGGCTTCAGCCCCACCCTGGTCACCCCAGCCCTGATCGCCTCCAGGCCTGGGCTCCCGGTGTCCCTGGGGCCTGTGGGGAAAGGGGGATTCTGGACACCATTCTACCAGAGACTTGGCTCTGGCCAAGTGCCTGAGGGGCAAGGGCGTATGGCCCTGGGCATGGTGCTCTGAACCTCCTGGGGTGAATGGATGCCCACCTTGCTCTAGACCTCGTGCCTCCTGCTCTCTCCTCCCAGAATTTGGCTCAGGTCATTTCCGGCAGCCTGAAGTCCCTGCTGGCGCTCACCTGAGTCCCTCTGGCTGGGTCCTCAATTTCTCCCCCTGTGAGACCCTTGCCAGCTTTTCTGAAGGCTGAGCTCCCTCCCCGCCTGGCTGGCAACAGCCCACTTTCTAAGTGTCCATCCCTCATGAGTACTGCAGAGCTGGTCCCACCTGATGCT
Organism: Callorhinus ursinus; assembly: GCF_003265705.2. Lineage (NCBI taxonomy): Eukaryota > Metazoa > Chordata > Mammalia > Carnivora > Otariidae > Callorhinus > Callorhinus ursinus. Next base: position 4,737,169 of record NW_027397080.1, on the reverse strand, counting down.
GGGCCGCCCCCTGTGAGCCTCAGTTTCCTCATCTGTCCAATGGGGTTAGATAGCTGGGACCTGAAGAGCCATGGAAAGGCACGTCCCTAGGACAAGGAGAGAGCACATTCCTCAGAGTGTGTGTGGAGGGGTGCTCCTGTCTTATAAGGGCCCCTCCCTGCAGTGTCGGGGGCCGCGCCTCAGGAGGCTCTGTGGGCCCCTCCTCCGGGGCCCCTCCCTGGCAGGCTGCCAGCAGCTTTTCCAGGCTAATTAAGTTATTTTGGAGAGGCTGTGGAGGGCGGATTACCGAGCAATTGGCTGTGGGCTGTGATGGGTGCCAGCCCCCAGCCCCACCCTGGCGCCCGGCAGCTCTGGAAACATCGGTGAGGCTAGGCCTCTCTCTCAGCACTGAGCTGCAAGCACCAGGCTGCAGGCTGCCTTGGTCTGGGCACCTGCCCTTGTCAGGCAGGGGTCTGTCGTCCCGGCTCACGCCCTGGAGCCGGCCCCACAGCCCTCCTGGTTGGGAAGCGGCCAGTGGTGGCCCTATTTAGGGGTCAAAGCTGAGACTTCCCAGCGGGCACCCCAGGCCTCTCCCAGGCCAGCCTGGTTCTTGGCTGGGGGGGACGACTGGGTTAGGCTCCCAGCATTCCTGTGATTCTGAAACAGCGGTAGAAGTGCTGAGCCCTTGCTGGCTGGAGCCAGCTCTCTTCCGAGAGGGATGTGCGCCTGGCAGTCGTGTTCCCGGTGACAGGTGTGAAGCCAGGGCCACCGGACCCACAGGGCGAGCTGGGGAGGGGTGGGTACGCCGCCCCTGCACACTGGCCCGTGGCTGATGCTGTGGTTGGGCCTCGGTGTGCCACACCCCAGGTCCCCCCTTCCAGCCCAGGCTTGGAAGAATGGCTTTTGTCCCTTCTCTGGGCCTCAGGTTCCTCTTCTGCAGAGTGAGTGGTGATGAGACCCACCTTGGAAGGTTGCTGTGAGGTTTCAATATAGTGGCTGCCAGACCAGGGGGAGGTGCCCATGAAGAGCACCACCCAGCAGGCTGGTCCCTGGTGTCCCACACCTTCTGCCATGCCTACCTGTTTGGACCTTACCTGGGGTCTCCCTGTGGCCCCTGGCTGTGGGGTAGAGGGGGCTCCTGGGGCCTTGCCTGGATTCTGATGAGATTGGTGGGATGTGGGGGGAGGTGGGGCAGGAACAGGCCAACACTGTGTGCTCCCTGGGAGGGGACCCTGGGCAGGTGGCTGCAGTGATGGAAGAACCTCCCCTGTCCCTACCGGTCTCTAACTCCTGATGGGGGCCGCACAGCCAGGACCAAGGGGAATGTCGGGTGGTGAGCGCCTCGGAACTCAGGAAGACACAGGCTTGCACAGCAGGCCCCTGGCAGTACCCTCCTCCCGAGCCCACCCCTACCTTCCACCCTGCTCCTCAGAGGCAACTGCCTGCACCTGTCACATAGCCCCCCCACCCACCCTTAAACACTCCCACTGCGTGTGGCTTTGCAGTCACACGCGTGAACGCTCACGTACATACAGCACATGGATCTGCACACCCATGCCTGTAGCCACTCACACATCCGCACAGGGTACCCACACCCCGGTCAGCCCTGTATACCACTGCCCCCACACACACACCACACCCTCCACCAGGAGAGGGCTTGGTAGTGCAGAGATTCCTGGGGTGAGGGGAGGGGGCAGGAGGGCTGGCAGAACTGTGCTGTGCTCCCCCAGGACCTCTCGCCCCAGGCTCTACCTTCACCCTGGGCAGGGGCACCAGCACACTGGCAGGCAGCTGGGTCCCCCACCTGTTCTTCCCTCCCCAGAGACCCCCGAGTCCACCCATGGCCAGCACTGCCTCTTACCCTCACCCGGGTCACACCAGGCAGAATGGGTGGGACGCCTGCAATGTGCCTCGTGATTCCAGACACACTGAGGTGCCCTGGGGAAGGGCCCTTGGGAACGAGCGCATTTATCAGCTGTGTGACCTTTGGCAAGTGACCACCCTCTCTGAGCATTTCTCATTTGTAAAATGTGAGCCATGATCATACCCACCTGGGGAAAGTAAAAAAGAAGGTTGCAGGTCAAGCACACAGTAGGTGCTTACTGAATGTGGGTGCGGCTCTGCCTCACTCCCCACTGAGAACCTCAAGCCCAGGGAGGTGACAGGACGCCACTTGCCCACGGGGACAGGCACGCAGTAGGTGCTCAACATGCATCCTTTCTCTTCCATTTGTCCTCAGGAGCAGACCTGGGACTCAGACCCAGGATTTCTGACTCTGTCCAGTGCTCTTGGCCCTGCTCTGAGCTGCATTTAGGAAGCTCCTACTGTATACAGGATGCAGTCCCTGGGATGGTGGGTGGACAGATGCCAGCCTCCACCTGCCTGTGTCCCTTTAGCGCCCCCCCGCCTCCTCCTAGGCACCCCTCACTCCACACCCCCCACATACATGTATACCGCCTCCAAACACCCCAGGAAACAATTCTCCCTTGCCATGGGTTAATGCCCCATTCGACAGATGGGTCAACTGAGACTGGGGTTCAGTGGACTTACCCAGGGTCATTTAACCACACAGACCCACGACTTCCCTCCGACCGGACTCCCCCATCCATCACCCTTGACACCTTCCTCTGCAAGGACTGGGGCCACCACATAAAGTCTCCTGACGTCTGGCTGTGTCCCCCTCCCGGGGCCATGTCCCCGGCTGACCTGTTCATGCCCCTCTCCTGCAGGCTCGCTGCCCCATGTACCACACGCACCTCTTGGCCTCTGGCTTCTGTCCTTGCAAACATCCCTTCCCCTTGCCCCAGGAGGCTTTTTGAACCCAAGCAGACTGCTCAGTGGCTCCCACTGCCTCCAGGGTGAGGTCTGCGGTAAGTGGGTCAGCTTCCCCTCGCTCTTTCCACCCTCTGCTCACTGCACTCCCAGGCCTGAACACACACCCCGCAGTCCTGCTTCTAGAGCTGTCGCCCAACGTGGCAGCCATTAGCCACGTATGGTGATTTAAATTGAATTAAAATGAAGTAAAATTAAAAATTCTATTTCTCAGTCACACGGGCCACATTTCAAGTGTCCAGTAACCTTAGGTGTCTGCTGGCTACTGTACTGGACAGTGAAAATTTAGAACTTTCCATCATTGGCTCAAGTTCTTGATTCATGCCCTCCCTTCTGCCTGGATATGGTCCTTTGCCTATCCTAATGTCCAAATCCCTCCTCCCAGCCCTCACATCACTTCTACCATGAAGCCCTCCTTCCCCTCGAGCCTCGAATGTTCCCTTACTCCCTCCTTCCCCCCTCTGCTAACCTCACAATTTCTCTGTCCTCCCGGGTGCTCCAGAGCCCTCTCCACTCTAGTCACACATCTTGTCTTCCCCATGAGACGTGACCTTCACAAGAGCAGTGCCCATGGCGGACTCAGCCATCCCAGCATCCAGCAGAGGGCTGGTCCCTGAGGCATCCATGACGGCCTACGTCCACGGAGTGACCGACTGAATGAATGCCCACAGACCAATGCAACCCAAAGCGCTCTTTCAAGCAATCTGCACCCCGCCCCCCACTAGCATGCCTCCAGCCCTGGGAATCTCACTCCCTTATGAAGGATCCATTTCATCTTCAGATGGCTCTACCTGTCCAGAAATCTGGCTTAATGACAGCGTAGAGGCCGCCTCTCTGGAGCTGCCTTTCGAGGGTCCATCTCTGTCCCCATGAGTCACAGAGAATAGCTCTGCTGTCTTTCCCCATAACATCCATTCACTGAAACCCTCACTGCTCCGTGCTCTGGGCTGAGGATGAAGATGTAGCTCGTGCCCACCTGCCTGGCTCACCATAGCTCCGTCCCACCTGTTGTTCCTCGTGTGCATCATGTTCGATTCCCCTCTCTGAACCTGTGCACTGCCTGTTCCCTGAGCCCCCAGCCCCCCGCTGGCTCCTTCTCAGCGGTCAGATATCTGTGCAAAGGTCTCCTCTTCAGCTGAACCCAGCCATTCTTCCCTGTCCGGTCAAGGCGTCCTTTTATTCCTCCTACTTACTGCTACCTCCTCCCACTGCACGCTTCAGCTTGTAGACTTTCTTTCCATGTCCCCCTGGAATGCAGGCCCGTGGGCACAGGGACTCCATCTTCCAGCCTGGAAGTTCTACTGGGGCCTGGTACTCAGCGGGCTCAATGACAGCGTCCCTGTCCCGTCACCATAGCACTGTTCCTGGCCTCTGGGGTTGCGTTTGGCTCTGGGTGTGGTCCTGGGACGTGATTGGTCCTTTCCCGGAGGCCTCTAAGATGGAAGCAAGTAGGCAGGGCTGAGACAATGGATCCACCGGAGCCCAGGCCCAGGCCCGGTTCTTGGTTTCCGCCAAAATTTGGGCTCTATCCTGTACTCTCGTAAAGATAAACTCTCCCCCATCCACAGTGGCTGCAAGGACAAAGACATTTACATATCATGAGCATCTGCTGTGTGCCCAGCGAGCTCATAACTCTTCCTAACAACTCCGTGCGGCAGGATCAGAGCCCCCACTTTGCTGATAAGGAGGCTGCAATTCAGAGAAGCCAGTGTCCAGGGACACACAGCTGAGACAGATGAATCTGGACTGGATCTCAGTGCTCTGAGACCCCAGATCCTGGGCATGGGAATTGGGGGAGTTCTATGGAAGTTGGAGCCAGGTTGCTGTGTAGATCCGGCCCTCGAGAGGCAGCGCCAGAGAGAAAGGCTTTGGCTTCCTGGAGGAAGAGGCTACATCACCCAGAGCTGCCCCTGAGGCCTAATCCAAAGGTGGTGAGTTCCCCCGTGGGAGGAGACCAACAACATTCAAAGTAAACCACCACAAAGCCCCCTGGTTTACAAGGTGTTGCTTCTCATCTCGGTGGGCTCTTTGGTTCCCCGGCAACTTGGGGAGGCAGGAATCGGTCTCAGTCTCATTTATTCCAAAGAAACAAACACTCAGAGGAGTCAGAGGAAGCCTTTTGGACCCAGTGGGACATGCAGCTGATATAGCCGTCACGATGGGTCTAGCGTGCGGGCCATGTACCATGCCGTAGCCACCACTGGGCTAAGGGCAGAACAGACATCATTTCACTGAATGTTTACAACCACACAATGCCATTATCATCTCCATTCTCCAGATGAAACAAACATGAACCTCCATATCCTCAGAAGCACTGGTCCTCTTTCCAGAGTCACTGAGGTGACACTCTCATCCTTAGGCCTTGAGCTGAAGAGGGTGTCTCCCCAGGGATAGTTTCTGGCCATTTTGAGGACAGAGAATGGGGCGTGCTCCCAGGCCAAGGGTACGGACTCTGGCTCACAGGCACAAAGAATCAGTCTTTAGAAAGGACCCCTGGATGCAGACCTCCCACACTTTCCTGCTCTCTGGCCAGCCCCCTGCTTCCGAACACCCATCCTGGGGAGCTCTCTCAGGCTCTGTGAAAAGCTCGGCACACACGGATTCAGCACAGCTTGTTGAGAAGAACCTGAAGACTGGGTACCAAGGAGCCGCCTCTGGGCAGAGGAGGGGCTCAAAGCCAAAGGGACATGCTCAGAAGGTCTTATCTGTGCCCGGGGACCCAAGGGAGTCACCGGAATGCTAAACGTGCTTGTGGTAAGACGGGGCGGTGTGGTTTTGCTTCTTTGTGCTTTCTTGTTGTTGTCTTTTCCAAATGTATTTAACAAGTATGAATTTTATAGTGGGGAGGGAAATACATTCATACAGAGAGACCCTCATTTCGTACAACCGAAACTGCTTCTGCACGCCGTCGGGAGCCAGGCGCCCAGATCTAGGGCCGGCGCAGGTGTCCCTGCTGCCAGGGTGTCCCCGCTGCCAGGGTGTCCCCGCTGCCAGGCCCCGCCGGGCTGTGAGGTCTCTGCCCTGATGCAGCCCTTCCCTGAGGAGCCCTGGGCGCCTCGGTTGAATGGGAAGTGCCAGTCCTGCCGGGACCCCTTTTCCACCACCCTTGCAGCCTTATGTCAGGTGTCTTGGCAGTTCTCTGTCTGTGTGACTCTTCTCCATTGTCTCCGACATGCAGAATCTTCTTTGACGGCACTACATTGCCCCTGAAGGATCTTCCTTGCAGGCTGGCGGGGGTGGTCCGCGGGCGTGGCGTGCTAGCTGGCAGCTGTCCGTGCTCATGTGCACACAATGCGGCTAATCTGATGGCCTGACCACAGAATTTATAATTTGGGCATCCCCGGTCCAGGGGCCTCAGGCTGGGCCTGCACCATCCCCTACGGCCAGGGGAAGCCAGAAGTGCCAGAGACCCAGGCAGGAGCACAGAGCAAGCCGGGGCAGCCCCCAACCCATGGCCTCTGCCTCCCCTGGCCCCGCTCCTGGGTCTCTAGTGCTCCTGGCTGTGGACTCCTTAGCCGGAGTGTTTGCTCCAGGGTCCTGCAGGAAATCTTCAGGGAAAACCCAGTGCATCAGGAGAGCATCTCAGCTGGGCTCCTGCAGCCCCAACCCCAGATGGGACCATGCTTCCAAGAAGTGGGAGCACCCTGCAGCACAGCAGCTCCTTGCCCCATTTGCGTGGGCTAATCCTGGGGTTCCCTGTAGAGGGAAGCATGGGGATGGGTCTCTGGCTTGGAGCAGGTGGAGATGAGAAGCGAAGAAGGGCGCAGGACGCCCTATTCCTAAGCTTAGTCAACTCCTACCCCCATTTTACAGAGGGGGAGACTGAGGCTTGGTGTAAGAGACTTGTCCAAGGCCATCCAGTCTGTAGCCGAGCCAGGATTATTACCCATCATATTAGGCTTCCCATGGAGGGGGTCAGGACCTCTGGAAGGGCCCCTCACCACTGGGAGCTCTCTGTGAACTGTTCTTCCAGACTCTCTTGGTCTCAGGTGGGCCCACTGTAGAGCAGGAACAATCCATCTGTCCTGAGGTAGTGTGTGCTCTAAAGAAGAGCACAGAGTCAGATAGACCTGATTTTTACTGTGTGACCCTGGGTACGTCACCTAACCTCTCCGAGTCTGTCCTTTGCTGTGGCTGGGTACTAATAGGTGGTAGCAGAGGAGATTTCCTTATGCAAAGGAAAGGGAAATCATATAATAAATTATTAAAAGTATTCCTGGGCGCCTGGGTGGCTCAGTCGTTAAGCAGCTGCCTTCGGCTCAGGTCATGATCCCAGGGCCCTGGGATCGAGCCCCGCATCGGGCTCCCTGCTCAGCGGGAAGCCTGCTTCTCCCTCTCCCACTCCCCCTGCTTGTGTTCCTGCTCTCACAGTCTCTGTCTCTGTCAAATAAATAAATAAAATCTTAAAAAAAAAAAAAAAAAAGTATTCCTTGTATTCTCCTAACTGGCCTAGGGGGTCCATTGTATAAATGAGGGTAGGAAAGACCCAGGACCATCAGGTACCAAGTACCAGATCCTGGATGTGAACCCAAGTGATTAGCTCCAGAATCTCTGAGAGCAGAGACCTTTGCAAGGGGGAGAGTGTGACCCTGGGGGCTGGCCTGGCTCGGCCACTGGCCCATGCCCTGACCTCGAGCCTCCACGAGCCTTCCACTTGCTGAGTCATGGTTTACCTGACCTGTGGCAATAACGGGGCCTGGCGGGGTTGAGCACCAAAACTGGCACCGGGAGGAGCTCAACCAGTGTTGCCTCGGGACAGGCAGTGCCTGGCCCCACTTGGCTGCGATCAGCAGGAGGTGGCCCCTGCCCGAGAATGGAGGGCAGGACAAGTGTGTGCCTGACGCAGAGCCTGACATGCGGCAGGTGCTTGATAATTGCTTGATAAATTTGTGAGCAAATGAAGCAAAGTTGGCAAGTGGCCGAGGTCCCAGCCGCATCCCTGCTGCTTCTTCTGGCTCCTTGCCCCTGCAGCCATTCTCTTCCTGTGCCGGAAGCCCCCCCTCTCGCTCAGAAGTCTCAGCGCTGGCCTCTGCTGTGCAGCTGCCCTAAGCTATGTGGAAAGGTAAAGGATGCTGGGTCAGTGGCCGCAGGGCACGCGGACACCTGCCACGTGGGTCCTTATGTCTGAACGCGTTCTTTGTTCCTTATGAGGGACTTTGTCCATTAGCTGAGCATTTACTACATGCCCAGTGCATGCCCCACCTGCCTTCTCTCATGTACGCCTCCCGACAACTCCACGGGGGAAGTGTTGTGAGCATCCTCATTTTGATAATCTGAAGATCCGAGGGGAAAAGTCTCACCCAAGGTCACACAGGGAGTAGCAACCCAGATTCCAGCTCAAGTCTGTACCTGTGTGCTCATTGCTGACACCAGACTGGGTCTCTTGTGTCGGAGTTGTGCCTCAACGATCAGGTCTGACAGGAAGGTGCCTCTCCCACCCCCGTTTCAGGGTCCTGTTTTAGCCTTGGTAGCCTCCAGACCCATCTCGGGGCAGGCTGACTCCCTAGGTCACCTGGATGGTTTCTTCTGTGCCAGCGCCCCCTGCTGGCCAGGACCTCTTCCACTTAGTCCCTGCCCCTAGCGCCCGCGCCCACCCCCAACCCCCCAGTTTGGCTCTCCCAGCCCTGCTGCCTCCCTGCCTTGCCTTGGCTTCCGCACAGCCAGACCTTCCCGCTGCACCCACAAATCCAAGGATTCACGGACAGCACTGGTCTCCTGAGCTTGATTTCTCCAGACTGGGACCACAGGATTCCCTGTTCCTCCCTATCTGATGTGGCTGCCATGCCTGCTTGGTCCAGGTCTCTCCTGAACAAAGGGACAGAGGGTCCAGCTGTGGCTGGACCTGACAGAACTGAGTAGACAGCCCTGTGGGGCCAGAGGTTTCTGTGAACCTCCTTCCTTCCACTGCCTGTACACAGGGCCCAGGACCCACTGAGGGGGGGATGGGGAGATAGATGGGGGATCAGGAGGCCTCTGAGCCCAGGGCCTCTCCTTGGCTGCCTCCACCAGCCACTCAGTGAACCCCCCAGGTCTTGGAAAGCGTGAGCTGGAATCAGACATTCCTGGGTCCTTTCTGCAGTCAGCCACCTTGTGATTGTCTTCTCTCTGGGCCTCTTTTCCTCCACTGTAAAGCGGGGAGCTGTAGCACCTCTTCTTGCGTGTCAGGGGCCCGGCGGAGGGCTCAGCACAAAGTTGGTGTCAGGACACGTTTGTGCAGTGCTTGGAAGGCCTGGGTCAGTGGCGGTGACTGTGCGGGGGTGGGGAACACTTGCTCATCCCCAGGCTGTCTTCCTCGACCTCATTCTCCCCTGCAGGGTAACCCTGCAGGGGTGAGTCCCACCAAGTGCCCATCAGATGCGAACTGTCTGAAGCGGGAAGAACTCAGGGAGGGTAGATCTGCTTCCAACCCCAGTTCTGCCATGTCCTCATGGTTTCCAGTCTAGGCCTCGGTTTCCTCTTCTGGAAAATGAGAGCAGTGACACTGGCCATTCAAGGGAGCTGCAGAGAAAGGGCAGCTCACATGAGGTGCCTCATGCCTGCACCCACCACATAGTCCAGGTTGGGTCTCACCACCCGCCTTACTTCTGGGTCTCCAGCTCCTTCAAGCTGCGATCTCTCATAAGCATCTAGAACTCGGCCTACTCCCCTCCCCTCGCTGAGCCCCCACCTCAGGGGCTGCCCTACCCCCCAGAATCCTGGACGGGGGCTTTCTTGACTCCTTGCTCTTCTTCACCCCTCTTCCCCAGGCCCCCAACCCCAGTCCCCGGCTCTACCCCAGGAGATTCCATCCTCGTACACCCCTTTCTCGACACTCCCTCCTTGACTGCCTGTGGCACCGTGCTGGTCCATGCCACCACCACCTGGACTGGTGCAGGAGCCTCCCGGCAGGTCCCACATTCTCTGGCTCCCTTCCAACGCCTTCCCCACGCTGCAGCCTGTGTCATTTACACACACGTTTTCCTTGCTGAAAATCCTGCAGTGGCTTCTTGGTGCTTTCAGGATAAAGATCAAATGTCTTAGCTGGAGGCTCTGCATTGTCTGGGCCTCCCTGGACCTCCCTGCCAGATCTCGAGCCGCTTTCCACTTCCTCTGAGCTCCAGCCATCCTGGACTCCCTCTGCCGACCTTTGTACATGCCATTCCTGTTTTGGAATGCTCTTCCCTGCCCCATCATCACCGCGTTGCTGCCCTCCTGCCATCAGGATCACAGCCCAGGCACAGTATCTGCAGAGATGCCTGCCCTAGGCCCCAGGTGGGGTTAAATGCCTCTGCTTCAAGCTGTCACCAGCCTGGGGCCTCTTCTCTGGGCCCTTTTCTTGGTTTATCGTTGAGCATACCTCCGGGCGATCCTGTGGAGGGTCCTCTGCCCCTTAGACCACAAGCTCCCTGAGGGCAGGGCTGTGTTTGTGTCCATTTGCCACGGCATCCCTGGTCCCTAGTACAGAATCCAGAATGAAATAGATGCTGGGAGATATAATAGTGGATCCTTGAACCCTCTGTGGCCATTGGTCTGCGTCCTGGGTTTTGCACATCGTAACGCTCAGGCTGATTGTTAATGCGTTCCCAGTGTGGTGGAGAGAAACTTAGTCCGAGAACTAGGAAGCTCAAGTTCTAGTCCTGATTCTGCTGTGTAACACCGGGCAAATCGTCGCCCTCTCTGTTTCTTTACCAAAATATGAAGAGGCTGTGTTACCAGAGGTCAAAGCAGTACCTTCCCACAAGGCTGGCCCAGGAAGAGCAGGATTGAGTGAGGTGGTGTGGAGTAGGAAAGTCATTCCAGGTGGGAAGAACAGCATGGGCAAGGATGGGAATGAGCAGAGCCTGTGAATCCAGGTGTGGCTGGACAGAGGGTGGGGGATGGAGCCCAGGGGCCATAGGAGCGGAAAGAAAAGGAAGAGAAAGAAGGGTGGGGAGCAGGGACTGTTTCCACCTCCCAAAGTTTTCTGGGGCCCCCACTGAGGAGGATCTTCGGTCCCTTCCCCGAGAACACCGGCGCAGCTGGAAGGCGCCTTGATCGCAGAGCCCCTAATTACCCACCCCACCCAGCGCCTCCTGCCTCTGGCATGGTGGGTTAATTTCCTGTTCCCTGGAGCTGTCCTATTAACAGTCCTGCCTTCCTGTAACAGCTCTCACATCAGATAGCAGTGAGGATGAGTCCTCTGGGGGAATCAAGGCTCCTGTCTGCCGCCCTCCAATGCCCGGGAGATGGCATCACTGCTCAGGAACGTCGTGCCCAGATCCCCTGCCTGTGCCCAGTAGCCTATCTAGTCTGTGATCTTGTGTCTGGCTCTGCCATCTCCTGCCTTGTACCTCCTCCCTGCCACCCTTGGCCTCACACACTGTCCCCCGGAGCTGGCTCCTCAGGTGGTGCGGGGCTAAAGGGCTGTCAGGCTTGGAGACTGGAGCCCCTTCAGGCCAGGGCTAGAACCCTGGCTCCTGAGTTGAGGTTTAGGTGGGTGCTGGGATCTTGGCTGGGGGGGTGGGCTGAGAGGTTGGGGTGCATGTGCAGGATGCAAGCAGGCTGTTGGCAGAGCTAAGACTGAGATGAGCTGGAACTTGCTGCCAGAAAGAACCAGGATCCCTGAAGCAGTGGGGTCTGCGGAGTAGGGACTGAAGGTCTCACCTTGAACACTCAGCCTGCCCAGGAGGCCCAGCTCCCAAGCAAAGGCGAGAGATGGAGGCAGGTAAGACCAGCCAAGTATGGGGTGCTCTCCCCCTTTCTTCCTACGCTTCAACCACATGGGCCTCCTTTTGGTTTCTGCATAATTCCAAGTTCATTCCTGCCTCAGGCTCTTTGCACTTGCTCTTTCCTCTACCTGAAACCCTATCTTCCTTGCTCTTTGAATGATCGGTGTTTTTGCTTCTTTTGGATTTCAGCTCATACGCCATTTCCTCAGAGGCTTTCCCTGACCACCCCACCCCAGACATTCTCCACTGTGACACCTGGTTTTATGCTTTACAGCACACGTCAGTATCGGAAATGATTGCCCTCACTTAGTTAGCGGTTTTTTATTTGTCTCCCCCAGAGATTACGAATTCTATGAGAGCAGAGACTGTGTGTATCCTGTCTGCAGTATCTTCCCAGGTTCCAGCCTGGTGTCGGGCACAGAGTCTATGCTCAATAAATATTGGGGCCCCATGTCTTGGCCTTAAAAATCAAGGCAATTTGTCTTTTTTAAAATCTGTAGGGTGTTTCCTGTCTCTATGCCTTTGGAGAGGCCATTCCTTTTGCCTCAAATGCTTTCCCTCAGCTTTTCCCTGAGAAAATGGCTTCTGTGCCCAGCTCAAGTGGACAAGGGAGAAGGCTCACCTGGGTTCTTCCATAGGGTGCAGGTGCATTATGAAGACAAACCTCTCGCCAAGACTGTGTGTAGATCCCTGTCAAGGAGTTTCTTACCTACTCTGCTAGGCTGTTCTGTTATTACACAGTCATCATTAGAAAGCTCTTTCTTCTTTTGTGAGTGGCCTTCTTTTGTAAGCATGCCCCCTGACTGCCAACTCTGCGACGTCATAGCCCCCTGGGACAGGGGAAAGGGGGACAGGGGCTTGGGGATCAGTGGACACTGGGAAGTTGGTAACTGTGGAGGCTGGCCCAACAGGGAATGAGCTCCCTGCCAGTGGAGGTATGCTTTCCCGACTGCCTTCCTTCTCCACTCAACCCCCAGCTTCTCTCTAGGAAGAAGGAAAACATGCCTCCTCCCTAGGCCCCTAGGTGGTCACAGCACAGTTGGCCAGTGCCGAGACTGATATGCAGGTAATGGGGTGGGGAGGGGCTCACAGGGGACACTGGGCGGCTTTCCCTGAGTTGGATCCAGAAGGATGAGAGGACCTTGAACACATAAGAGTTGGGGGAGAGAAAGAGAAAGAGCAGAGACAGACAGAGAGAGAGGAGAATGCCATATTTATTGCACTAAAAAATAGTTCAGTTCATCTGAACATATACATGACAACAATAGTAAGAGCAATAGTTAATATTTACTGGATGTACACTCTACACACATGCTTTCTATGTCTCAGTCTTAATTTTATAAGAGGGGAGACTGAGGCCCAGGGAGGGGAGAGGGCCCCCCAGGTCACAAGGCTGCTGGGGCCCCTGTCTGCCCAGCTCCTGCACAGGCTAGACCTTCCTTTGTGGCCATCAGGCAGGAGGCTGAGGGTCCAACCACAGGCTCTGCTGTCGTCATCATTGTGCACATGCATACACTTGAGCCTCATTTTTGTAGGACGCTTAGCAGAGGCATTTGAGAGACCCCAGTGTCTGTCATGGGAGGAGTCTCATGATCACGGGCCATGCCCTCCTTGCCCAGAGAGGAGAGGGCAGAGCTGGGGCCAGAGCCTGCCTCCTGGCTGCCCACCATACCGGCTCCATGCCCTGGCCTCTCACCCAAACTCTCACTCAAGCCTCGCCATAGCCCGGCAGGAGACAGCGGCACCCCACTCACCAAGGCCCACCCAGAAACCGAGGCCCACACCGAGGTCCTTAGCCAGACGCTGGCCCACTAAGACCGTGGGATGGAACCGAGGTCTCTCTGGCTCCAAAGCACCAGCACTTAGATGTGCACAGCCCTTCCTAATCCCCTAGCTTATTCGTTCTTCCATTCAACAGATATTTGTTGGGCCCATGGTATATCTCAGGCATTTTTCTGGGTATTGGGGAAATAGCACTGAGCAGGTGGATTAAAGTCCTGAATCATAGAGCTTGTGGTCTGCCAGAGGAGCAGACATTATTCGTACAATTCACAAATAAATGTCTCCTGACACACTGAGCAGAAGTCCTGTCTGAGAGAGAAAGGGTGCCATGGGAGCACAGAGCCTCAATGAGGCCAGAAGAATGGATATTGTGCCCCTTTTCCAGATGATGAGACTGAGACCCACTCAGAGAATTTCAGTGACTCCATCAAGGTCACACAGCTGAGTGAAGTCACGCGGTAGAGCTGGGAATCCAGCCTGGGGAAGGTCACTTCTAATTTAGAGCTGGTTCCATTACCCTGCCAAACCCATAAGAGGGCAACTCACCAGCTGCCCTTGCTTCCCACCTGCATGCACTTATACATGCACACAGATGCGACTCCATGACAAAGTGACTGAAGGCACAGGGTCCATGAGCACTGCTGTGGTGGAACAGGGAGGCCGGTGGCAATGGCCCCGGAGCAGCTCTGGAGCCTGTCGTTCCTGCGGCAGGGGCCCTTCTGTGTCTCCCCATTCCTGCCTCATCCCCTGGCTTCCACGCAGAGTCTATGAGTTCCTCGATGCCTGTCCGAGACATTTATTTTCAGCAGGAGTCAACCAGAGTTTAGTTCTGTTGTTTGCAAACCAGAACCCTGATGAGTACAGATATCAGTGCCATAATTGGGGTGCAGGCAGCAACCCCGAGGGAATCTGGAGAGTCTGGGATTGGTTACTGCCCTAGTTAGGGCTGAAGGCGGGGAACTAACAGCTAGCGGTGAGGGGTGGGGCCTGGAAGCTCATGGTGCCCAGTGCTGAAATAGCTAATTAAAATGTCCCTTGGGTTATCGAAAATGAAGTACCCACTGAAGCCAAGATGTTAGAGGCCTGCCATGGAGCAGCATGAAGGGCAGGAGGGATTCAAGGACTGTGGGTTGGAATGTCTGCTTTTAATGGCACTGGAGAGCTTAAAGAAAGAAAATAATGAACAGAAATCCCTAGAGCCTTAGCGCAAGGCTTGGACTGAAACTCGGGAACTCTCTCCGACGGGGGAGAAAGAATTTCATCTCTTACCAAGGCAGGGCTGAAACAACCCCAAACCAGATGCTTGATCTGTTCTGGTGGAATTATCCATATTTGTTGAGTTATCATATTTGCTGAAATATCATATTTGTTGAGTTCTCAACCTTTGCAGGGTTCTTACACACAATTTAAGGAATGAATCCAGACAGAGTGAGAACCGAGAAGCAGAATGTGGATGATAGATTCAATAACGCAGACCCCTAAGCCCTTTGGAGTCGGCCATGTTGGCCAAACTGTCCCGCTCCCCCAGCAGACGGGGCTGTCCTGCCTTCGTTAAAGACTCCTTGCCTTAGAGTGTTAGCTCTTGAAGGGAAACCAGCATTTCTCCTTGTCCCTCCAGGCTTATGACTAGATCAGATTCCAGCATCTTCTTGGGGACCAATTATAAAGTCACCCCTTGTAGGAGAAAGTTTATTCACTGACAGAATTAGAAGACTTTGCTAATTTATCTTGGCAAAATTCTAGGGGAATACATGTGGGGATGAATTCTCAAAAGGAGCATCATTTTAAAGCTTTAGGAATTTCTTGATGTTGATGAACCTGTCTGAGCTCTGGATTCAATGCTCTGGTTTGAGGAGCTGGAAGAATTTCCTTGATGTAAAAATTCAGAAGAAAGAAGTGTCCTCCCATCGCAAACTCTGACCCCTAAGAGAGGGCGGAAGAGATGCCTTTTACCAAGACCTTGGGAAAGAATCGCTAATGAGGGAAGTGTCAACCTCTTTGAAAAACTCTTCAATGGCTGCTCTGTGGGCCAGGAATGCTGGTGGAAGTTGCTGTAGTTAAGCAGGCCCTTGATTCTGATGGAAATGGGAGGGTCCTGGTGGGACAGAGGCCATGGGGTAGCCCTCAAAGGTCAGAGGTTGGGTGGGTGTGGTGACCATTATAAGGAGCAGAACCTCATGGTAATCAGAGTGGCCTGAACTATATAGGATTTTTTTTTTTTAAACATGGTTACTGATCATGAATTTAAGGCTGAAAGAGATGGGAAGCCCACTATGGTCTGTATTGATTCATATAATAAAAAAAGATGTATATCTCATGAATGGAAAATGACTTGAGCCACTATAATAAAAAATTTTCAGAACCCAACCTAGTCAATATGCACAACCAGAGTCTGTTGAACAGAGTGGGCCCCCTTGAGGAAATGCTCTGCAATAATAATAAATTTAATAATAATATAATTCCTTCCAGCTTCCCTCGTCCTTCCCCAAAGCGATCTATGGCCATATTTCAGTAGCAGAGTACTGGCAAAGATCTTAGATCTTTTGGGAATTATTAGACACTAGCCCTGAACTAATGCTAATTCCTAAAGACCCAGATTCCCTCTGAGATTTGCTGATTAGAATGGGGGTTTACCGGGATCTGGTGATAAATAGAATGTTGATTTGAGACTGCTCCCTGGAAGACAGCAGCTCTCTCTGTGGCTACTTCCCCATGTTCTAAGTGCATTGTCAGAATAGATAACCTCACAATTGGCAGATTTACTACACTGGCTCCCTGACCACGGAGCATGGACAGGCCAAGCGAAAGTTACTGTATGTTCCCAAACCACATCGAAATAGTAAGTCAGCCTGCACGTCTATTCTCATAGGAATTCCCTAGAGCAGCTTATTGAGGAGAAAACCTTCCAAACCTGTTAACAAATGGCTCTGCATGGTCTGTTGGCACCAGGTGGAAATGGGATGCTGTGCTATTACAGCCCATTTAGAGGTATCCCGGAAGGACAGACTAGGGAGATCCTCCCAGGGCAGCGCTTTGGTCCATCTCTTGGACTGGAAGAACAGAAGGCCTACATTCTACAATGATTCATGGTAAGTGGTAATGATTCTGCCAGGTGGACTAGGACTTGGAGGAGAGAATGTTGAAGGCTCAATGGAAGGGGAGCTTGGGAAAGAGGTAGGTGACTGGACTCTCAGAATGGACCCAGCACCATAAGCATACTTACGCCCTCTGAGAACACTCACCAGAAGTTCTGGAAGACCCTGGAAGGGAGGACCTTACAGGTGGACCAGATGACCTCCTTGTAGTGCCGGTTAGTCCCTTTCCCTGGTCACCCTAGTGCTCGCTCAATGGGTTCAGTGACAAAACAGTTGTGGATGTCACCTGGTGGTGATAGACAACATTGAATTTCTTCCTCCATGGGAGGGAACAGCAATTTTCCCTCATTGGAATAGCCATTTATTCTGGATTTGGATTTGCTTTCCCTGCCTGCCATAATTCTACCAGCAGCACCACCTGCAGGCCCTCTGAATACCACATCCACTGTACAGTATCCCCTACAACATTGCCATAGACCAGGGACTTCATTTTATAGAGAGGAGTAAGCCAGTGGACTGAAGCTAATTGGATCCATTGGTCATACCAGATACTCCATTGCCTGGAAGCAGACGGACCTATAGAATTACGGAATGACCTAAAGAAAAATTTAGTTCCAGGACCAAATGGAATTAAAAAAGACTATGTCAGGGGGTCATGCTATAGGATGCCGTATACACTCTTAACCAGCCACCCGTACATGATGCTATTTCTCCCAATGCTAGAATACATGGCCAGGGGACCAAAGAACAGAGCGAGGGTGGCCCCACTCATAATTCCTCCTAATGACCTTCTCTCCAAAGTTGAGGTTTAAAAGCATTAGTACCCAAAAAAGGGAATGCTTCTACTGGAGGATGTAAGAATATTTGCATTCAAGTGGAGGCTGAGAATGCCAGTTGGCCATGGGAAACCCCTTACGTCCCTGGGCCAAACAAGCAGAAAAGGGGGTTGCGCTTTGATTGGGGTTATTGATTCTGGCTATCGCAAGGAAATCAGCAGGGAGTAATAGGGACGGAAACTGTCTTAAGCCAAAAGTTAACTGAGGTCCACCATCACCCTAGATGGCCATCCAATGTCTTAGCTCCATAGGAATGACTATTGGAGTGACCTTACTGGGTCCTGACCAAGGAAGGAGGAAATTATCTGATGCAGAGTGAGAGAAGGAAATCTGTGGCATTTGCCTATATTTCCTTTTCCCCTTCTTGTTGTATATATGTGCTAATATACTTCAATTTAGTGCTTCTTAATCTCCAATGCACCTGCAGTCATCTGGAGAATCTTGTTAAAATGCAGATTCTGCATGAGGTGGTCTGTGTTGAGGCCCAATATTCTGCACTTCTAAGCAACCTTTCCTGACCTCTTTATATAAAGCAATTCTTCCCAAGTCACTATCTTTGTAATGATCCTGCTTTTTTTCAACTTCATGGCGGTGATCATTATCTGAGGTTATTTATTCATTTATTTAAATGCTCATTTGCTATCTGTCTCTTACACTATGTGAATTGCATGAGGAAAGAGACCTTGAATTTCTTACTCGTCTCCGTATTCACAGCCCAGAGGACAGCATGGGGCACAAAGTAGGCCTTCTATCAATAGCTGTGATGTGAATAATGTAACTCAGGCATCACTTGCACTCCCACGTGTCCCTGGAAACAACAAACACACACAAGGATGTACGCGCGCACAGGCATGTACTAGGTGTCATTAGACAGAGTGGGAAAAACACACACGCCAGTGAGTATAGAGATTTGCATGCACACACAAACATGTGACCCACACGTATTTTCACACACAGACACACAAGAGCATAGCGTGAATGCATGTGCTCACACATTTCCTCCAGGAAACTCAGGCAGGCATCAGAGTCCCAAATGTCACAGGCCAGTCCTGCAGTGCCTCAGGCTAAGGCCCCTTTTCACCACCTTCCTGTCCCCTCCGGGTGGTCAGAGTTGCCCCAAACCAGGCAGAGAAAGAGCTCAGAGTTTGAACCCCCCACCCCCTGCTGATCTCCCTTCCTGTCTGAGCTAGTGCATATCTGTCCGTGCCCTGGGTACGCAGTATGTGGAAGGCAGTGTCTGGGGCTCCTTCTCCCTGGTGCTGGCCAGGTACAATGCAGGTGCCCAGTGGGTTGTCAGTCTGTGGATGGGAAGCCTGCTGCCAGAGAGAGGCAGAGCCTTGTCCACCCTCAGGCAGGGAAGTTCCAAGGCCAGAATCATAGCTGTTCTGAGCGTGGTGGTTCTCCCTATGACTCAGGGCCCTGGTGCTTGCTCCTGCATGCCCCTTCCCGGGCCCCTGTGCGGAAAGGGGTTGTAGGCTGCTGCCCAGGCCCCAGTCTATCTTGTTTGCAATTATCTGGCCAGGAAACCCAGAAGTTGCTATGAGCAAGTTTCAGCAGACAAACCTTTGTCTCTGCTGAGAGATCACTGCTCCTGATAATCCCCCAGGAAACCCTGCAACCTCACCTCCTCCTTGGAGCCCCCTTACCTGCGTTGAGTCCCTGAGCGGCCGTGACTCAGGCCTGACAGGCCTCTTCCACCTACGGCTAGAGTCCTCTGTGTACCTGCCCGGGTAGGGATAGGGAGGGATGGTCAGGGCCCACTTGTACCTCCAGGGGGCAGGGAGCTCACCAGTCCCAAGGGTCCCAGTTCCCCTGACCATGGAGAGTCCTGCTTTTAAGTGACTCCCACCCCACCTGTCCCTGTTGCTCCGGAACAGCCCTCTAGAATGCTGAGACAGGGCCTGTGTCTTCCCTGAATCTTCCCATTTCCCTGTGAATGGGCCTTTCACTTCCTCCAAAGAGGACATGCTTTCAAGGTCCCCACTATGTTCTGGGCACAGCGCTGAGCCCTGGGCCTCTTTGGTGAGCACAGCACAGCACAGAGAGTGTTCCTCACAGGGCATATGTTCTCCTGACAGAGCCAGACCATAGGGAATTTTAAAAATACAAATGAAAACAATGTTGTGATCATTATGATAATATTCTTTTTTTTTTAGGATTTTATTTATTTGTTTGAGAGAGAGCGAGAGCGAGCGCATGAACGGGGGTGGGGGGCAGAGAAAGAGGGAGAAGCAGGCATACCTGCCCAGGGAGCTGGATCTGACATGGGGCTGGATCCCAGGATCCCAAGATTATGACCTGAGCATAAGGCGGATGTTTAACTGACTGAGCCACCCAGGCACCCCAAGATAATATTCTAAGAAAGAAACAATGCCCTAGTGTATAGACAATGGTGAGGTGGACCCCACTGTACGTCCTGTGGCTCAGAGGCCTCTTTGATAGAGGGGACATTTCAGCTGTGGTCTGAAGGATAAAAAAGAGCTGCTCTCAGAAGAGCTGACCTTCACGTGGCCTCAGGACACTGCTCTCCTCTCTGCAGCACTAAAAAGAGAAAATTCTAGTCCTGGGTCCAACACTTACCAGCTGCATGAATGTGTACCTGCTCTGGATGTCTTGCAGCCTCCGTGTCCTTGGTCATATATTTATGTGCCTACTTATGCGTCCTCGAAAGACTTTTAGAAGGAACCTACAAGACACTAAATTCCATGCTGTGACCAGAATCGCCCACCTCCCCGGTTTGGAAAGATTGGTCACAAATCTCTTAATTTTCTGGCTAATTGCTCAAATTCCTGCCTGTAGAGCTTAGCAGGAATCCGATATCTCCTGATTGAAGCCATTGATTGCTCCTGTCCAAATGAACCCATGAGTTTTCTCTGTGCAAAGAGGGGACTCCAGCCTCCAATGCCAGAAAGAGGGAGACTAGTTCTCATTAGGCCGTTGGTGTTACCGCTCCTGTTGCTACCACCTGGGGGCGCTGTTGAAGACAAGTTCTGCCAGCCTCCTGGACCCTGGTCCTCCTTGTGATGGAGCCTGTGATTCTGTGATCACCACAGACTGGTGCCAAGGTTATGGCTTTCTTAGACTCACATCCACAGGCTCTGCCATTGGCCCCAAAGCAAACCACCATGCCAGGCCAAACAGGGTTTCTAGCCTCAGACTCATGGGAAACCAGAACCAGCCCTCCTACCAATATGCCAGACCCTGTGGTGATCAGGTCATCATTTCAGACCCTCCCCTTACTCATGGAGAGTGGGACAGGTACTTGGTGTCTTTCCTGGGCAATGGGTTAGCCCAGGCTTTAAGACACAACACTGAACGTGGAGGATTCTTGGTCTCTGTGGAGACCAGATCTTCAAGGGGATCTGGAGTGGGAGATCCCTTTGTCAGGCCCCAGTAAGTCCTGCCACACCCTTTTCCAGGATCTGGACCTCAGGAGAGCTTCCTCTACCCTGGCCAGTGACACTTACCTGTTCCAAGGGGACCCCTGTGTTTGTACTTCCACAGAGAACTAGCCGGAAGATTCTCTCACCACCAACCCTAACTGAAACTGCCCCTTCCCAGGTACTCTGGGATGGCTGCAGCCTCCCATTTCATCCCCACAAACCAGCCAGTGCAGGATGGAAGGGAATGGTGTATGGTTTGGACCAAGAAAAGAGTGGCTGCTTCAGGAAGGACAGGTGTTGTTGTTAGATTCTGAGTCCAGTCTGGTTTTCCCAACAGCACTGGAAACACATCTGAAGCCTCTCACTCCCTGAGCCATGGTTAAGAGGCACTGCCCCCTGCCCCCCTGCCCAGTGCTCACCTGGACCTTTCCTGATGGACCAGCCAGGTCTTCTGCAGCATCAGGGAGAGGGAAGGGCAGTAGGGAAGGTGCATGTGGGCTGGGAAGAAGCAGGCATTCCATCTGGCAGGCAGGTGGGCAAGAAGAGTCTCTGGCCCGAGCTAAGGAGAGACCAGATCGCCGAGCCCAGCTGAGGAAGGGGGAGCAGGCAGTGCCTTGCCTACCTGGCATTAAGGTCCTCATCCCTGCAAGGTCCAGGCGGTGTCCATGGCACACAGAGCCACAGCCTCCGCCCCTCTGATGGATGGCAAGTGAAGGCTATGATGTACCTGCAGCCGTGGCATCCGCAGTGGGCAGAGCGACCCCCAACTGGAGGGGACCCACTCATGAACAAATGGGTTCCTGAGAGCAAGTGTGATATTGGCATGGACGCCGCAGCACATACCCCTTCAAGAACCCCAAGTCTGAGCTCTTTAAATCAAGGTAGGTAACCTTTTCTGAATCCAGGGGGGAAGGGAGCAAACTCCTCTCGGGTCTCTGAAACAAGTCATGAGCAGGCGTAGAGAGAAAACAAACATTTCCTGTATGACCTAGCCAAGTCAGGCCGCCTGTGTGGCCCTCCCCTCCCAAATGACCTTTGAGCTTCCCTCCAGATCTGACAGCAGATGACATCGGATGTATGGTAATAACAACAGCCAAGCTTTTGAGCACCCATCTGTTAAATCCTCCTGAGCTAGTACTAATATCATCCCCACTTTATGGACAAAGACACTGAATGTAGAAAGGGTAAGTAAATTACCCAAGGTCACTCATGGGTTAGGGGCAAAGCCTGGACTCAAATCCGAGACTTTCCAAGTGTGGAGGTCAACACACTTAACCCATCTACTATGCCATCCGGGTCTGCTTTTTGGATAGTGCTGAGATTATCTAGCCAATGCTAGCTTATTGCTGGTCTTTTGCTGATGAGAACTGACCCATCCCTTGTCCTGGTTTTGTGCTCTGTGGCTTTAAGAAAACTTTTTTTCTCTTCCTGCTGTACTTTCTGAAGAAACTGGCCAAGCTGGCTCAGAACCGCCAGCCAAAAGAACTCTGTGTAAGTCAAGCAGGCTCTTGCCTAAGAAAGCAGATGTGTGTGTGGAGGGGAGGGACCAAGGAGTAATTAGGGCGATATCTCGTAGGGGGAAGTATGCCTTCTTCTTGGGGGAAGATGGCGGGCCCATCTGTCAACAATGCCTCCTTGACTCTCTTCTCTGGGCTGGGCACCGTGGGGGGTAGAGGGATGTCAGGAGCTCAAAGATCCCTCCCAGGTCTGAATGCTCTGACACGAAGACACCCCAGCTCTTCTTCCCCCCTGCTCCCCCTCCCCCATACCCTGGAGCTCAAATTGTGTTAGGAGAGATAAGATTTATACACACCAAAGTGAAGTAATAATAAGATGATTTGTGCCAAGTGTGTGGTCTATCTACTCGTTAATAAGCATTTATTGAATCTTCTTGGGACCAGGCACTGGGCTAAGCAAGAGGGATACAGAGATGAAAGGGACCCAGCCTCCCTTCTTAGCACAGGACCAGTGGGAGGACAGGCTCATTGACCAATCACGGCCACAACAAAGGCAAGAAGCCCAGAGGCCTCATGGTAGCACGCAATAGGTGCCGAGCTTAATACTTGGGCTAAGGACTTCTTGCAGATTTCCTTGTTAAGTCCCTCCAAAGTTCAATGAGTTAGGGCCTATTACTGGTCCCATTTCACATGTGAGGGAACTGAGGCTTAGCAAAGGTTTGCAACTTGTCCAAGGTCCTGAAGCTTTTAAAAGCAGGCAGGACACAAGTCGAGGAAGCGTGGCTTTAAAGGCCAAGTCCTCTCGTGTCGACTCCAGGCTGTAGGGTGTGTGCATGGTGGAGAGCGGACAGTGTAGGCGGGGCTGGATTGTGAAGAGCCCCAAGTGCCTTGTGGGTTCATCCTGGAGCGAGTGAAGGACACCTGCCAATCCAGAGGGGGATGAGTTGTGTGGTCATGGACCAAGTGTTGCTGGGGATGGTGGGCTTGAGCTGGCAATTGTGGGTCATGGGGGAGATACTGGGAGCAAGGGGAGGAGGGAGAAGGCTCCCCAACTTGGATGGGGAAGGTATGTGCAGAGCGCTAAGCACAGGGAGCTTTGGAAAAGCGAGTCGTTGAATTCCAGACTCAAGTTTGTCCCTGGGGCTGTCAGCGCTGACTGTGTGCACAGGGGCTGGCCCAGGCAGGTGGGGCTCCGGGATGCGAGGTGCCAGGCACAGTGTGGCTGTAGGATGAGCGAGACAGACATGGCCCCTGGCCTTCACGGAATTTTCAGTGCAGGAGCCGAGACAGACATGAATCAAGCAACCACAGGCACCCACGGGTGAGTGCAAACAACCTGGCGGCTGACGAACCCCAGCGGCCCCCGGGGGGAAATGTGGGCTGGTGGGAAATGTGAGAAGCAGTCCTTGGCCTGATCTCTTGGGGGATCGGTCAAGGGGAGAAGGAGAAGCATTCCAAGCAGAGAAAACAGCAAGAACAAAGCCTCGGAGGCAAGGAGAAGCAGGGTGAATTGAAGGAAAGCAAAAGGGACAGGAGGCTGGTGCTCCGCGAGCTGGGGGCGGATGGCACAAGGCACCACACATTTGGGGGTTTCACTGAAAAACAGCTGGAAGATGACGATGAGCATTAAGCAGGCAAATGACGTAGACAGATGTGTGTTCTAGAGAGATCCCTCTGGCTGCGGTAAGGAGAGTGGAATGTGGGGTAAGTGTGGCTTAGGGAGATCAGTTAGGACTCCTCGCTGGGGCACAGGTAGGGAGTCCCGGGTTTAGGTGGCAGTAGCTGAATCAGGTCTGGATGAAGTGCACGGGCATTTGGAAATGGACTCAGAAGGACTTAGTGACTGACTGGGTACAGGGTGAGTGAGAGGAAGGGGTCAGGGACTCCCAGGCCTTCGGCTTGAACGACAGGGTGGGTGATGGGGCTGTTTATGGACATGGGGTCTTAGGAGGGGAAGTGGGTTTGAGAGATGGAATGATGAGATGGTTCTAGGCGTGCTAGGTTGAAGTTGCCCCGGAGATACCCAGTGGAGGCATTTGGGTGCCCAGGCCCAGAGCTCAGGAGACAGGTCTGGGCTGGGTGGGTTGTAGCTCTAGGACTCAGCGGCGAGAGCCAGTAATTCAACCCATGAGAATGCCAAGGGAGAGAGGTCGGAGAGAAGAGAGGGCTCAAGACAGAACAGCAATGCTTGGGTGGAGGAAGAGCCAACACAGGGTATTGAGAAGGTACTTGTAGAGTGGTCGGGGGAGACGGGGTGACAGACAGCCCCCAGCAGAGAGTGGTCAGCTGGGGAACTGGTGCAGGAAGGTGCAGTGGGCGGAGGACCGCACAGAGCCTGTTGGATTTCGGGAACGGAGTCACTGATGACTTGAGTAGAAGCCTCCTGGGTGGAGGGTAGAGGGGGCGGAGACAGCCCCACGGGGTGGGGAGGAGCTGTGGAGCCGAGGAGAGAAGGAAGACCTGGCGATAACAGGTCACTCCGAAGACTGGGGCTGAAGGAGAAGAGGGAAGAAGAAGGTTGGCTTTGTCTGCTTGGTAGTTGGTTTTTAGGGTGGGAGGAGCTGGGGAGGTTTAAGGGCCCAGGGAGGGGAAGACTCTGGTTTCTTTCACAGAGTAGACCCCCGAGGCTAAGAACAGCAACAACAAAATCCAGAAGGGCCCTGGGAGAAATAGAATTAGCTTTTTAGCTGAGTCGCAAAAAGGCAAGCCAGCAATTGCCCTATGGCTCTGCCAGGGAAGGTCAGAGAAAGGCCTCCCCAGGGATGGAGACGGGAAGGAAGTGAGGGGGAGAAAAAGCAGCTGGAGAAGTGAGCTTTGCCTGGGAAGGGGGGAGGAGCATTCTCCAAAGGCACACAGGAACATTAAACCGGGGAAAGTTAAAAGTGAGAACAAGTAATAAAGATTCTTATATGTGGCTGAGGCTTTCTCTCTGTGTACTTTGAGATCATATTTAAAGTTCGGTGTTTGAACTTGACTCTTAGCAGCAGTAGCTTAGAGCGGAAAGGTTCCGGCCTGGAAAACGGGAGATCTGGCTTCTCGTCCAGCTCTGCCATTAACTGGCTTTGGGGCCCTGCACCTCAATTTCCCATACGTAAGTTGGGCTGGTGGTGCTTCTGATATTTTCATGTGAAGGGGTTTGACAATCTTGCTATCTGCCGGTGGCTTGGTGCTTACTATGTTTACTGCATGAAGTAATAACAGCACTGATCATGGGAATCATAGCTACAGAGTATATTTCATGTCATCTCTGTGATCGGCACTAACAAGAACTGTGGACCCTGTGGAGGGATCATCATTCCCATTTTATAGATGAGAAAAACGAAACTCACTTGCCGACGGTCACACTGCCTGGAAGTGGCAAGGTTGGGATTCCCCTCCGCCATGGCTCCACCAACAGGGGCAGGCACTCGGGCCACTTACCCTTCAGAGGAAAGCACGCCCACTAACTGGGATCCCTCCTCTGACCACAAGGCTGTGCATGGGCAAGGGCCAAACTAGGCCTAATAGGCCAAATCTGGAATTGGGAAGAGCAGGCCACATGGAGACAGCACCCCAAGACTGAGGGCCATTGCTGGGGCAGAGGGGAGGCAGTGGGAACTGAGGCCAGAGACCAGATCATGGAGAGGCTGAAGGCCAAGTCAAGGGTCTGAGCTGGACCCTGTAGACATGGGGAGCCACGGAAGGTTTGGGAGGGAGTCTCCGCAAAACTGATGGCAGGATCCACACTAGATGGATGGGGATGGAGCTGGAGTCCAGCAGGGAAGGAGGAAAGTAATAATCCTCTAGGGAATTTGTAGGATTTGAATGGGGAAAGAGCAAAAGGGTGGCCTGAGGGGGGCGCTGCCCCCTCCAGGACCAAGGGAAGCCGCCTGCTCCCTCAGAGAGGGGCGGGCAACCTGAGCAGGCAGTTCCTGCTCCGAGCCCATCAGAGAGGTGGGTTAGAACATGTCTGAGCGTGTTTGTCTCTGTAGGATTTTGTTGTCTGTTTACAAACTGATCCCCTGCGTTTGGCTGTCACCGGGAGTTTGCAAAAGCCCTAACCCACAGCTGGCCTGGCCTCACTGGGTCTCTCATCCCACTGCCCTGGGGTGCCTCGATGGGTCACCTGGCCTCCCCTCCATTTGTGGTCGAGCCTCACCTTTAGGGACCCTGCATGTCCCCCTGCCACCCACCCTCCGGGGCCCAGGGCCGCGAAGACACCGGTGGAGACTTGTCCTGGGTTCAGCCTCCTGGCATCTCCCCTCCCACCCCGCACATGCTGCATCACTGTGTCCTCTGCCTCCACCCTCACCCACTCAGGAGTCAAAGCATCACTGAGGCCCTTCCCTCACCCCCCTTTTATATTGCTTTTCTTTCCAAGCGCTTGACATCTATTATGTAACGCTCCTCTGACCTGCGAGACCAGCCGCTGAGCCGCAGGCCCTGACCCAGGTCTCCTATCTGGTTGGAAAGTTGGAACCACGGCGAGAGCATCTCCTGCCACTGCTCAGGCTGACAGAACCTGAAACATCAAGCTGGAAAAAGGCCTGAGACACAGGACAGCCGGGTTCCAATTCTGGCTCCACGGTCGTCATTCAGAGTGTGAGCCAGAGCTAGCCCGGGACTCCCTGCCTCACGCAGGTAGGACAGGAAAGGGTCGGCTGGCTGAGGTCTCACGTTCCTTTCTATTCCGAGAGCTGTTGGCAAGGCTGGAGCAGATCTGTCATTCGGCAAACATCCCCTGGCCCTTCGGCATGACCTTCCTATTCTGGGGCCACTATGGCAGACGTCCTCGGGGCCCGTGGGACCAGTCCCCAGACCCAAACAGGCCACTGGGGTTGGTGAAGGGCTCTGCGTCTGCGGCAGGCCCGCATCTCACCCCCCATCACCTACAACTCCTCCCTTCACCCCACCTGGGTGTTGGCTCTCTCTGGCTCCTGACCCTCCTTGTTCTGCAAATCGCTCGGCCATGGGCCACGCAAGCCTTTCTTCCTTTGCCTTCCCCAGCTGCCTCTTCTCAGAGGTTCAGGATCTCCTCTGGGGGCAGACAGGGAGAGACAGGCAGGGAAGGACAGCCCAGGGATGAGGGTGTGGAGGGCCCTAGAACAGCTCTCTGAAGTAAGTCCCAGGCCAGGAGCCGTGGGCTGTGCTGGTGGACCTGGAGCGGGGCCCCTGGCCCAACCCTTGCCGCCTTTGCCTGAGGGCCTCCTGCCCTCCTTCAGGGCACGTCCTTAGCGTCCTCAGGCCCAGACCAGCTTGTGGGGAGGACCCGCCGCCAGAACCCAAGGGAGTCGGGCACAGGATTCCCTGCCTAGAGACCATCAGAGCAGGAAATGTCTTCAAGGCCCCTCCCCCACTTTGTATGTGACCAGACTGAGGCCCAGGGAAGACAGGGCCATGTCCGAAGTGAGACTTGAAGCCAGTTCTTCTAACTTCCAGGCAAGCCTTCCTTCCCCAGTGTGATGCTTCTCCTTGGTACAACAATTACTGTAATGATTATGATTGTGATTACTGGTATTGTCATTTTGGTTGTCGCTGGTTATGTGGTGGCACCACTTTGGGCCAGACACTCACTTAAGCCTTCCTACAACGGCCAGATGCAGCCGACACTCTTGTCTCCATTTTGCAGAGGAGGAAGTGAGGAGGCCGAGGCTGGATGACTCACCTGTGGTTCCCCTGTCGGTTGGTGGCGGTGTAGGGGACAGCGTTCCCAGAGCATGGACCCCGGGGCCAGTGCTCTGCTCCTCAGTGGTGGGGCCTTGAAGGTTGGCTTCCTTTCTCTGAGTCTTAGCTTCCTTTCTCATAGAACAGAGCTACCCTTTCCGTGATCAGGCCGGTAGCACCACCAAGCACCTACACCTGTCACTGGCCATGTGTCCTCAGCCAGCCCCTCATCCTCTCTGAACTTTGAGGCCTTGTTTAAGGATGGGGAAAGTAGCCCCCTTATCGCAGGGTTGGGGGGATTACAATAGCTTGTATTGGCAAGGAGCTGCTGCTCAGTTAACCACACTTTATCCGGAGCTGCCTGGTTTCAAGAGCAGACAGGGCTCTTGGGCACTCAGTTTGCTTCCAATTACTCGCCATATTGTAAGTATGGCTGCAGTGAACACCTTTTGGTTCTCTTGGATTATTTCCTACCAATTGAGTCCTGAGGACTGCTTGTTGCTTGGGTCAAAGTGCATAGACTTATGCAAGTGAGCAGCTTTTTATTATGAGCGGAGCTCCAGAGTCAGATGGATCTGCGTGTGAATCCCCACTGGGCCATTTGCAAGCGCACAGCCTTGGGCAAGTGACCTCCCCTCTCTCAGCCTCTGATCTCGTCTCTGTAAATCCGTAATATTACCTGTCTCAAGGGATTGCTGCCTGACCTGAAGGAAGTGCTCAGAAACCCTGCCTTTAAGATGCCACCGACTTGCTCTGATCACCCTTCTTCCAAAGCTGAGGAAGGGGAAGGGGCTGCCTGAACAAAGTCACATGATCTGTGTATTTGGGGGTCCATTTCAGGCCCTCCTCTGGGAGACTCTCCAGGGCCCAAGCCAGGGCTGTACTGGAGAAGGGACAGAAGCAGTGGTGGCCTGGCATTGGGAACGGGAGGAAGGGAGGGAGTCCCAAATGGCTCCCCTGCCCTAAATGATGCCTGCTGACCCCTGGCTATTGCATCGTCCACCTCCATGCTTTGCTTTGCCCTTCACTCCACCCACACTGCTTTTCCCGGCCAGACTGCCTTGAGTCTCATGGCCCTCTCTGTCACGGGACCGTGATGAGGTGGAGCCTCCTTCATCTCTGTCTCCCTGGGGCACCACGCTCCTCAAGAAATGAGGATTGAATAGAACAAACACGGACGTTTCAGGGCTGGTCTGGACCAGTTTCATATTTTTTAAATGGAAGCCCCAGAGGGAGATGAACTTTGTCCAAGGCCACACAGTGTGTCCATTACTCTGTTTCTTACGGGCCTACTAAGTGCTCAGCGCAGGCTAAGGGCTTGGCCAGGAAGCTCATGGGGTGGCTGACAGAACACAAGTTTGGGGATCAAAAGACTTGGGTTCAAGTTCCCTCTTGGTCACTGCCTCGCTGGATCTTGGGAAGCCCACCTCCTTCTGGAGGCCAGTGGCGGGAGGAATTGGAGACACTGTGCCAGGAACACGCATTAGTGGGATGGTGTCGATGGCCAGATGGGGAGGGGCTGCCAGGAGACAGGAGGCTGGGGGTCAGATATGGAGGCAGGTGGGCCCAGCTCCTCCGCTCACTGACTATGTGGCCTTGGACCAGTCACCTCTTCTCTAGGAGCCTCAGGTCCTCCTCTGCCACCTCCTTAGAGAGGCCTTCCCTGACCACTTTGTCCCAAGGAGGCTTCTCCAGCCTACCTCCCACCTGCCCCTTCATTTCTGCCACAGTGCTGACCATAGCGGACCGACAGTTACCTTGTTTGTCCCTTTTCTGTGATTTGTCTACCCCCTCCTGGGGGTCAGCTCCATGACAGCAAGGTTTTTTTCCTGTTTGGTTCCTTGCTGTATCTCCAGGATCTAGCATGGTGCTGGCACATAGTAGGCACTCAATAAATATTTGTCGAATGAATGGGTGGCCGGATAAGTGAATGCAACAGAGTTAATCATTCCCACCCCAAGGGCATTTAGAGATGAAAGGAGACAAGGCGCCAAATGCGCCCAGCCCTGCACATGGTGGGTTCCGATGGAGCTGCTGTCGCCATCCTGAAGGCAAACTTTGCAACTGCCTCCCAGGAAGCCGGGCCCACGGTGGAGGGCAGGACAGCTCAGCGGCTCTCCTGGTGCAGCTCCCCCTTCCCAGCTGGAGCTCGGCCCTGTAATTGTTCCCGGCTCCTTGGCAGCCTCCGCAGCCGGCTAATGAGTTTGCACCCGACTGGCCCCTGGGCCGGGCCGCACAGCCCGGGCCTGCCTGCCCATCTGCAGGCAGACAAAAGCCCTCTGTCCTTGGGATCTGTCTCCTGCCCGCCCACTGCCTCCCTGACCAGCCGAGGTCCTGGCTGCCAAGCTCTCTTTCTGCAGCAGAGAAGCCCGGGACCCTGGCGTGGGGCGGGGGGCACAGAGCAGAGCAGAGAGTGGGGTCTTGGCCCCAGACCCAGCTCTGCCCCAACTACTGGGCGACATGGAAGACCATGACAAGTCATGACCAGGAGCATGGCCTCTGGGGCCAGGCTGCCCCGGGAGGGCGGGGTGGAGGGGAACCCTGCCTCCAGCACCCACCAGCTGTGTGCCCTTGTACAAGTCATGTACTTCCTCGGTACTCAGTTTCGCAGTCCTCAAAGTGGAATAGGTTACGTGAGCTAACAGGGGTGCAGTGGGGGGGCTCAGCACAGATCCTCGCACATGTGAGGAGCTACTGTCATTATTGGGGACCCTCCTTTGATCCAGTATCCTCAGCCTTCTCAGCTGTCAAAGCGGGCTCGCTCAGCCTTGGCATTATTGACATTTTGGACTGGAACATTCTTTGTTGTGGAAGGCCATCCTGTGTATTGTAAGATGCTCGGCAGCTTCCTTGGTCTCCACTGACCCAGTGTCAAGGTCAAACTCTGAAATTCTCTGATTTGCTTCAGAAGCCCCAGAACCTCCCCCATGATTGGAATCATTGCAAAACAGCCCTGACTTATAAACACCCACTTGTAATTGTTACTCCCTGCAAAAAACCTCCCAGTCTGGGATTCCTAAATGCCTCATGATACTGGTAGGGAGTCTTAGGGCTGGGAGGATGATGGCTACTTCTTCACGGAGAGAAACCACAAGCTAAATTATGCAAAACCTGTAGCAGGCCCCAGCCCTGAGCACCCTGGAAACTCCTTGGTATGTTCCCCCCCCATCATCCTCCTTCTGGATCGTAACCCTGCCTTATATCCTGCTACGTCTCCATCCCCAGCGTGGGCCCCAGCACTTACGGAGGTCCTGTCCCCCTGCACAGCCCACGGCTCCTGGCCTAGGACTTACTTCAGAGAGTTGTTCTAGGGCCCTCCACACCCTCAGCAACCCCCCCTGCTCCACCGCCCTTCCCCAGTGCTCTGCATCCTCCAGCCACTATGCCTTTGCTGGTGCTGTCATCTCCTGCCCTGAGTGCCCTTTCTGTACCCTCCCTGTCCTTCCAGGTGCCGCTCTCCCAGATCCCTCCCTCAGGCTCTGCCCTCCTCCAGGCTCCGGAGCCAGCCCTGAGCTCACCACTCTGCCGGAACACATGTCTGCCCAGCATGGCATTGGGTCTATTTATGAGGCTGTCTGTCTGCCCCGGTCCCGGGAGCCCCAGGGCAGGGCCCTGTCTGATTCATGGCCCAGCCAGGGTCTGGCCAGCATCAGGGAGCGTGTGCTAAGCAGCACTGACGTGAGCTGGCTCTGGGAGGAGGCATCGTGAGGTCTGGTTGGCACAGAGCACAGGCCCAGGGGTGGTGGGGACTCTGATGCCAGGGCTGCTGGAGAAGGCTGGAAACCTTCTGGGCTCAGTCTCCTTCCCAGACTACTCACCATTCCCTCCCCTCTTCCCACAGTCACTGACTCATTCACTCAGTAACTCCTTCTCTCGTTCATTCATGCATCTGCCTGCTCCTTCACGTGCCCATTCACTAACGGGAGCTCATCCATTCATTTCTTCACCCACTCCTTTAGAACCAAACTTTCCTGAGCTCTGTGTCGTCCCCAGTCGTGCTCTCTGTAGGAGCCCCAGACACGCTGAGAGAAGCTGGCCCATGCCGCGCTCAGAAGACCATCCACTGAGGAGCAGCGGTGGGGCTGGGGGACAGTGGCTCAGGGGGACACAGACATATGAACAAACAAGTGACCGAGAGGCTGGGAGCAAGGAATATCCGTGTGACTGCAGAGGGCCCCAAGCCACCTCACCGAGGAGGTGACATTGGAGCTGGCCTTGGAGATTAAGAAATGCCAAGGAAGGGGGGCACCCGGGTGGCTCCGTCGGTTAAGTGTCTGACTTCAGCTCAGGTCATGATCTCGGGGTCTGGGAATCAAGCCCCGTGAAGGGCTCCCTGCTCAGCGGGGAGTCTGCTTCTCCCTCTGCCCCCCACCCCCTTGCTCGCTCTCTCTCTCTCTCTCTCTCTCTCTCAGATAAATAAATAAAATCTTTAAAAAAAATACCAAGGAAGGACTGGCGGGGTGGGGCTTAGAGTCTGGGGAGAGGGAGAGGCAAGGTGACAGAGCAGGAGAAGAGTCACTTTCTGTAGGACTTGGGAACTGTGTGGCTAGGTGACTGGTGAGAGAGAAGGAAGGACAAGGACTGTGCTCAGCCCCCGTCCTTCATCTCAGGACACTGAACCCACACACGGTGCCCGCTGTGTGCCGGGCAGTGCCCTGGGGGCTGGGGATGCAAGAACCCCACAGACACCCTGCCCTCAGGGAGCTCACCCTCCAGTGTGGGGAGACAGACAACAGAAAAACAGTATGTGCTTTCAAGAACCCCGGGCTAGGGGGTCCTACCTTGAGCAGGCAGCACTGGTGAGTGCGGCTGCGTCTGGTGAGGGTGTCCCCACAGGTCCCTGCTGGGAACTCAAGCCACTTGTGAGGACAGGGACTGGCTTCCCTTCAGCAGCACAGCCCAGCCGGTCATCGAGCCCAGGCTTCTTGAGGCTTTGCTTGGTCCAGACACTCTTCCTGCCTAATTGACAACTGAGCCATAACAGGCACCTAAGGGAACTCTGGATGCCTTGGATGACTTTAAATCATCAGAATTTTAAATTACAAATGTAATTTATGCTTACTCTAAAATGCAAACATTACAGTAACACCAACCTAGAAAGGGAGGTCCACTTCCCCGAAATTCCCTTCCCCAGAGGCAACCACTGTTAACAGTTTGGGGGTTCCTCCCCCTGATTTTTGTGTCAATGTCAGTGTAATGTGGATAATTTCTTTGAAATACAGTAATGTGTATTTTTTCTCATACTTCCTTGTGTGACACTCTCCTATTCAGCCAGAGGCATCCATTTGCTTCAGGGAGGATTAAACTAGAATAGTAATATAAAAAGGAACAAAGAACAAGGCTTAGTTAGCTTTTGACTCCCAAAATAGGATCTCAATAGTATTAAAAACTGGCTTTGGTGAGTGACTTGTAGGATGCTTTGGGCTGCAGATAACAGTTAAGTCCAACACAAATGCCTTCAACAATGCAATGTACTGGCTCAGGTAGCCAGACTCCGGAGATAGGGTGTGCTTCAGGTCTGGCTTAAACCAGCAACTCTGACCCATCTCTCTGCAGTCCCTTGGCCAGGCGCTCCTCTATCTGATGGCTTCATCCATGGACTGACTTCCCTCAAAAAGTGAAAGGGCCACACTACAAATTCATCACCACGATACTTAGAGAAAGGGAGAACATGTCCCTTCTGCTAGATCCTTCTTAAGAGCAAGGAAACACCTTTCTCAGAAGCTCCTAGGAGTCTCCCCTTGCATCTTGGCTAAAGTCACATACTGGTGCCAATGGCTGGGGGTGCACCCTGCACTGTTATTTAGGCCTGGGTTTCTGGACCATCACATATCGCAAGTGGGATGGGACTCCATGACACCCATCAGAAGCGTCCCTGGAGCCGAAGTTGGGGCTGTCTTTCCCTGAAGCATGAGGCTAATGTGAAGGCTAGGTGGATTCCAGAATGAAAGCAGATGTTTTCAAGAAGAGGGGCAGGGAAATAGAAGATGGGCAGAGAATCAACACCATCTATTCTGAGGGAGAAAGCATATTTCTCTGTTCCTATATCTTTTCTGCAGACATCAAGAGTCAGTCTTGGAGGACTAGCATGGAGTTGGACTCTAAGGCACAGACAGAGAGATGTAGGGAAACCTCTGCCCAGCTCAAGAGGAGGTGGGCAGTGTTTCTGCTTCTCAGAAGAGCCACCGGAGAGTTAGAAAAACAGATCCGGAGGAGGCAAGAGTGAGACAAAGAGCTGCCTGAGAGACCCAGTGCCCCACCTTTCTCTGAGCCTCAGCCTGGCGAGGGCCTGTGGGAAAGATAGAAGCTCCAGATGGGGGGCTTCTGCCCACTTCTCGAGCTCCAGGACTCTGCTGGAGGCTGTCCTGAAGGATGTTTGGTCCATGCCCACAATGGAACAGACAGGGAGCAGGAGGTGTCTATTAGTTTCTTGGGCTGTCTTGACAAGTGACCATAAACTTGGTGGTTTTAAAACAAGAGAAACTTACTCTTTGATAGTCCTGGAGGCCAGATGTCTGAAATCGTGGTAGTGGCAGGGCTCTCGGAGACAGTCTGTTCCTTCTTCCAGCTTCTGGTGGCTGTTGGCATTCCTGTGACTGGGTCATCGCAATCCTTCCCTCTGCCTTCCACAGCTTTTTTTCCCTCTGTTTCTGAGACTTCTCTTCTGTGTCAAATCGTCCTCTAGCTTTCTCTTATAAAGTCACGTGTCATTGGATTTAGGGCCGGGTAGATAGTCCAGGGTGAGCTCATCTTGAGATGCTTAATTACATCTGCAAAGACTTTTTTTGTGTGTGGGGGGGGCTCAAATTGCACTCACAAGTTTTAGGGTTTAGGATGTGGACATATCTTTTTGGGGGCCAGCATTTAGCCCACTACAAGGTGTTCAGACAGAGAGAAGATGATAGATAATGCCCCCCATCATGCTCATCTCCTGTGTGGTGTAGAAAGGATGCCCCAATTTCCCAGTGACCCCATAAAGGGAGGACACAGAAGGCCCCTGAGAGCTCTGGCCGGTCACTTGCCAGTCAGGACCCTGGACAGGGATGCAATGACCCTCCAGTCCCAGCCAGACCCCAGGGTATTTGGTGTTGGGGATCTTGGTCAACCTCGCTTTGCTGGAGGCTCCCTCCAGTCCTTGCCCAAGTCAGAACAGACACTGCGTTCCACCGGCTGCACAGGTAAAAGGACAGAAACCAAGGTTCAGAACCATCAGAATGAGACACTACCACAGAGGGTGACATGAAGCCAAGAGAGGTCCTTGCTTGATGCCATGAGCACACTGAAGCCTCCAGCCCTTAGACCCAACCTTGGGAGGGAGACCCTTTGTGAGGGGGAGTTAGCTCTGATAGGGAACTGAAGTTTGCCTCAACTGAATCTCCCGAAGAGAATGAGTTACCCTTACTTGCAAACAGTTTATTTTTCCTTTTTCCCCACATCTAAGTGTATACATTATAAGCCTCCTGCAAATGATGGGATGGCCCCTTTCTTTAATGTGTATATGCTACACATCTTATTCTTCAAATTGCTTTTTTTAAAAAAAAATACTTTATTGGAGTTCAGTTGTGCAGATTGCTTTTAACACTTCATACATCATAGACAAATTTCTATGACAGGATATTTTAGAGCTACCTTACTTATTTTTAAATCTCCATACTATCATTTATTTAATCAGATCCCTATGGGTGGCCACTTAGGTGGTTTGTTGAATTTATTGGAATTAACAAGTGAATCAGTTGAGCAATGTGCAACAATGCCCGTTTATGTTGGAGTTGCACAAATGCAATATTTTTTGCTCTTTCTCCTAAATCTATGTAGCTCTGAAGCTCACATTTCAGCAGATGAAGGAGTAATGACACAGCCCGAGGACCGTTGGTCAGCAAAGGGCACCACAGCCACTGCCACCTTCCAGAGCACTCTGGGAAGTCAGGTGGAAGGCAGGTTGCCAAGACACGTCCCCACCAGTGTGAGTAACATTCGGAACTCTTGAACATAACCTGCTGGCCGCATTTGCTCTATCTAGTGAGTCAATTGTCACTTCTCAAAGAAGGGCAGCGGGACATGGATCTTTGCCTCATTGCAACATGCTAATTGCAATGGCCCTTTAAAAAAAAAAAAAAACAAAACACCCCTCCTTGCATGTCTCTGTGTATTCCTGGGATATAAAGGTGCAGACAGGGCTTGGCTGTTTTCTCACCTGGTGTTTTAATCAGAACCCTTTAGACTCCAAGTGACAGAAACCCTGATGAAATGTAAGCAGAGCAGGAAATGTGTTGTCTCATGCAAATGACAAGTCTGAGGAACTTTAGACATGCTGCATCCAGGTGTTTAATTGATGCCATTAAGACTATCTCTCCATCTCCCTGCGAGGCTTGCCTGCCTTTGTTTTTTTCCAGGCAGATTTTCTCTTTGTGATGCAAGATGTCCACCAACTGCTACAATCTCATCTTTCTAGCTCACAGTCTCAGAAGAGTTTCCAGAGAGCTCTGGCAAAAGTCTCAGGGAAGACTCCTATTGGCCTGGCTTGGGTCATGTGTTTTTCCCTGAGCCAATTGATGTGCCTGGGGGGTGGGCACTCTGCTTGGCCGGGCCTAGTTCATGAGTTGCCCTGCCTGGGCATGTGGGGAGAGAGTCCCACCTGAGCCACACGGACAGGGCAGGATTAATGGAGGAGACGTGGTCTGCCACAGAAAGTCTGGCCTGACAGACAGGTGCAGGTGATGCCTGGCCTTCACCAGGGTTACACCTCTGTCTGTAGAGAAGATGCTTGTTATTTGAATACAGAACTGACTATGGCTGGACTCCATACTGATAGTCACGCAGAGTGGTTGGACCCTGCTCAGGCCTGTCTGAGGCTCCTACTGTCTAGTCTCCCTCAGGCTAAAATGGTGGTGGGGTGGGGGGTGCCGTCCAAGCCTGCACCCCTGGGCCCAGGCTTTCCTTGACTCTTGTGCAGGTTCCCCCCACACAGTGCAAACATGGTTCTGACCTGTGAGAAGACCCCAGTGGAGTGGCCCACTCTGAGTTCAGGTGGCATGAGATTAAATACTGAGTGGCCCTTCTCAGCATTTCAGGACGCCCTCTATACCGTAGCTTGAGATCCTTTGTTCGGCCCTCGACTCCCCTAATTCTCACACAGTGGCTTGGCCTTTGCCACCCCAGGAAAAGCCTAGTTCCTTCGTCCTTGCTCTCTGGTCAGGTCCCTGGCCTGGCTCGCAGCCTCTCCACTGGGAGTGGTGTCTCCTGGCTACGTGGGGCATGCTTATGATTTGGGGGTGCTTGCTGTGCTGGAGGCCGGATCAGGGAGAGTCAGAGGACTAGGGCATGCAGAAGGCAGCACGCGGGGTGGTCTTAGGAACATCACCCAGATTGGGTGCTTCCCGTCTGACCTGCATGGTAGGGTCTCTGCTGGACCCCACCTCAGTCTCACCTGCCTCCCCTTCCCTCACAGCCCCAGGCTGGACAATACTGTTCCCTCCTGTAGGCCCCTGGCTATGCTACTCCCCCTGCTGGAATGCCCTCTCCTGCCTGTCAATCAGCATGCAGCCTTCAAAATCCCACTGCACTCAAGAAGCCGCTACACGCAAGTGGGAATTCAATCTATGGCCGTTCCTAGTGTGTGAAGACGTGTTGTAGCATGTGCTTCCGGCAGCCGGTACCTCCAGCTCTGAGCTCCAGGGGGGAGGCTGTGCTCTACAAGGGAGCGGGCATCCTCCCATAGCTGCCATAGCCCTCAGCCAATGACCTATTGGCCCAGCTCCCTCGTTCCCAGAGTGGGATTACTCCGAGGTGTGGTTTATACAGTTTCCCAGAGTCTCCCTGCAGGATTAAAGTCCAGATGGCCCAGGCGGCAGCTTGCTTTTTGACCCACACTTCAGTGGCCTCCTCCTTGTCTCTCTGGCTTCTGCAGCCCCGCATGAATTTTCCTGGATCACCCGCCGGTATGGACTGAATTGTGCCCCCCAACCCCCACTGTGACAGGGCCTGTAGGGGAGGTAACCGAAGGTTAAATGAGGCCATAAGAGTAAAGCCCTAATGGGATAGAATTAGTATCCTTCTAGGAAGAGGAGGAGACACATCTGTCTGTAGAGAATATGCACGTTATAAGAGATCTCTTTCCACGCACGCACAGGGACGCGGCCACGTGAGGACACGGACACGAGACCACCCTGCCAGGAACGAGCCTTGCAGCACCTTGATCTTGGGCTTGCAGCCTCCAGAACCGGGAGAAAATAAACATCTACTCTTTAGGCCCCATGGTGAGTGGTGGCCTGTTAGGGCAATGCTAGGAGAGTAATACTTTTGCCAACTAAACAACTTGCTCGCATCCCTGTCCCAGGCTCTGCTCCTAGGGAATGCAAACTAAGGCACGTGTTCAACTTCATTAGGCATCAGGGAAATGCAAAATAATCCCGCAGTGTGATACCATTCCACACCTGCAGGAATGGCTAACAGGAGAAGATTTGGCCCTAGAAGTGCTATCGAGAATGTGAGGCCGTCCCATGCCATGGATGGAAGCGTGAAATGGTAAACCGTGTTGGAACACTGCTTGCCAGAGTCTGATAAAGCTCAAGATGTGTCTATCCCATGACCCAGAAATCCCACCCCTGGGTACCCCGAAAACTCTGAACCCCCAGCAGAAATACACACAGATGTTCACTGAAGTGAGGTGCAAAAATATTCAAAGTCACATTATTTGTGTTGGCTTCCAAACTGGAACCAGCCCACTTCCATCAACAGTGGAATGGATAAACAGATCGTGATCTAGTCATGCAATGGAATACTACAGAGCACGGAAAAAGGAGGCATTTTGTTGCCTGTAACAATATTGATGAATATCAAAACGGGCTCCAAAAGAGGCCAAACACAGAAGAGTACCTATCATAGTATTTAACTTACATGAAGTTCAAGAGCATAACATTTACACAGAAAAGTGTACATATCATATAAGGACAACTACATGAACAATTTGGGGAACATTTTGTTAGGCTATATGCCTATTGGAGAATTATTTTGATTCCATTTCTTCTGCTGTCCTGATTCCCACTTAGGATAACCAAAGAGGCCTCCGATTGCCCCTCCTGACTGAAGTCAGAGGGCCTCAGTTTCCCTCTGTGGCTAGGGCATGCTGGCCTACCCCAGGTGCTGTGAGGCTCTAAGAGCTTCTCGAGGTAGTAAGATCAGGTCGTGAGCCCTTGGACCTACTGGCCCAGCTCCCGGCATTCCTGAGGCCAAAGGTATCCGAGGGGAGGGCAGATACTGCAGGCCCAGCCTTAGCTGCTCCACCAGCCAGGTGCAGGAATTGGGCAGCGGGTGAGCGTGAGGTCAGGACCAGGTCAGGCAGGGGATGCTGGAATGGACAGGGCAGAGCCCAGGCCTAGGGACTGCTGGGCAGGGGGGCAGGAAGGTCCCAGACCTCTCTGTGCCCACTGGAGCAGGGGCTGGCCTCCTTAGGGCCTGCCTGCTCTTCTCTGGGCCTCTATTTCTTCTTCTGTCAACTTCTGCCCGGAGTTGCTCCCTCAGCAGCTTGAGGATTGAAGGAGAGTGAAGATGCTTACCTGGGGGCCACTGGGGCAGTGGTCAGCCCATTTCACAACCAAGGAAGCTGAGGCCCAGAGAGGTTAAGGGGCTTCTCTGAGTCACACAGGATTTGAGCCCAAGTGTGCTTTTCCGACCTGATGTGGCTGCCTGCCTGGGGGCTGACATGGTGTGATCTGAGGGGCGTAAGGAAAGCCAGCCCCCAAAGTCAGGCTCTGTTTCTTCCAATGGAGTTTCCACCATTAGCGCTTTATTCCTCTGGGTAAAGCAATATCGTCTTCTGAAAGCCTGTAGGGATGAGGGGCAAGATATGCCAGGTCTGATGTTTTGCAACAAATGATTGCTTGGCTGAAGTGGAGAGCAGGGGCCCCCGAAGGGGTGCTAAGATCCCTGCATTCACTTCCTCGCTCCCACAATTTGATGACTGGAAAGCTGAGGCCCTTCGGGGAAGGGCACCGGGCTGCTGGGACTCATACCTGGGGCCCCACCCCCGCAACCTCCCTTCTCTGCCGGAAGGACCCAGGCCAGAGGGGGCTGAGCGGCAGAGGGCCAGCTGAGGGCCCCGGGGGCTCTTCGCTGGGGGCTGCCCCGAGGCCTGCCGGGGCCTGGGTGTCTGAGGTGTGCTTCTGCAGAAGGGTGGAAAGCCTGGGCGCAGTCTTGGGCCCTGAGATAAGCCCTGTCTCCTGTCAGCTGCTGAGCCCACACCCACACCCTCTGTCCCCAGCGCACATGGAGCCCCACGCCCTGACCCGACACTGTACACAGCCCTGGACTGCAGCTGGGCCGGCCTCCCGCCCGCTGGGGCTCCTCGGATGGCCCGGGACCTCCCTGGAGCTGCTTCGGGCCCGCACGAGCCTCCTGGCCTCTGAGACAGGGGTCCCTTTGGAGCAAAGCTCTCCTGGCCGCCGAGACAGGGGTCCCTTTGGAGCAAAGCTCTCCTGGCCGCCCAGCCATGCACAGACCCCCAGCTGCTGCCCTTCTGTTCTGGGCTGGGGTCCCCAGAAGCAGACCTGAACTAGGATTTGAGGGCATAGAGTTGACTTGCAGGGTGATTTGTGGAAGCCTTAAAGGAGGTGGGAAGTGAGAGAAGAGGGCGGGAAGGCAATCCGGGCAAGTCACGGAGCAGCAGGTGGGAACTGGGACCTCCGGGAGGTGCTGAAGAACCAGTCTTAGAGCTGTCCCACCCAAGGCACCAGGGAGCTGGGGCATCTGTCCACCAACCCTGTTCTTCATCCTGTCTGCTCCTGCGGCTATGAGCCGAGGGCACCTTCGGCCGCCCCCCGGGGACCCACAGATGCTTGCTAAGTGCCATGGGACTGTGGGCAGGCCGGGAGGGAACTTGCAGACGAGAGAAGAGATCTGGATGGAGAGAGCCTGAAGGCCCCAGGGTCAGGAGGGCCTGAGTCCCAGCTCTGCTGCTGACTCATCTCTGAGGGCCAGTTGTTTCATCTACAAAATGGGAATAAAAATACTGCTTACCCCCCAGGTGTGTGGTGGGGAGCCAATGCGATAAGATTTGTAAGTGGCCGGGAGTGGTGCCGGCACCGGGTGGAGATTGATAAATGGGGCTTTTTCTTCCCTCCTCCAGGGCAAAGATCAGGCTGACTCACCCAGTGTGTGGGCACCCAGGGACTTGCTGTGTGTACTAAACATTGTTGCTTCTAGATCCCGTTCTCTCCCTCCCCTTCCCTCTTTATCTTCTATTTTTAAAGTCAAATAGTGACTGATAGCTAAGCCATGCGAGGCTGGGGTAGGCTCTGGGGACCTAGGAATGCCCTGAGCCTGTCCTTGCCCTGGGTGATCATAGTCCAGTCGGGACGATGCAAATACGCAGCCAGGTGATGACCGGGGCGGGGGCTCTGGCAGGTAGGTGGAAGTTTGTGGGTCAGGCCTGAGGCAAGGAGGTAGCGCAGGCAGAGGGAGGAGCCAGAGGGGCTGGGGTGGCGGCATGGAAATTGTTCTAGGGGCTGGAGGGAGGTGAGCCAAGAAAGGCAGGCAGACATAGGAGCTTGTATTTTGAGTTATCCTTGAGTTACAGAGGCAGACATGGAGGCTGAGGGGGGCGTGTCTTGCCCGGTTGCTGTCAGAGCAGGGCTGGCCAGGGCTCTGCCCCATACACCCACTCCTCCACCCTCACCCGAGCCAGAGCTGGAGGCCCGTGGGTCCGGGACCATCGTCTTCCTGGTGTGTGGTGGGGATGGAGCTCAGGGGTGGGCAGCCTTGGAGAACGAGGCAGGGGGCCTCTGCTCTGGCTCCTCCCTCCCTTTCCCTGCCTGACCCCTGTCTGCACTTGGCAACACTGCTAGCCCAGACCCCTAACAGCGCCCTGGAGGTTGGGGGTGAGAAATCCTCCACCTCCATGCTTTTTGCTCAAATTCCATATAAATTTCACATCTCTGATATATCCATGTCTGTCCTTCAAATCGATAAAGCTTATCATGACTTACTAGTTACTAAAATAATCTGCCTGTAAAGAATACAAGACATTCGGAGTTTATACGGTGACAATGTCCTTCTGTTTGTTCCTCAGTGTGAGTGGGGAGGGAGGTCCAGGCAAGGGCGGGGGTAGGTGCCCGGAGAGATGTCAAGATCTCTGTTCACAGACCAGGAGGAGTCCAGTGTTTCCACACCGAGTTATGCCCACACATGTACTGAAACACCTCTAGATCCACACTCATGTGTGCGCACTAATGCACACACTCAATCTACACTTCCCGACTCTTCATGTACCTGTTCTTACACATACCCAGACATAAACACACGCACCTGTGGGAACGCTTATGTCACTCTGGCACCCACACACCCGTGACCTGTCACACAGACTTGCACACACGCATCCTCATGCTCACACATATATGTAGGCACAAGTGTGCACACACATGTGTGAGCCACAATCAGGCAGACTTACACACGCAGGGGCACTCAGTCACGTATACTTGTCCATGTCGGCACACACAGGAATGTGCACACATGTGAATTGTGCACAAATACCCGTCACATGAGACACAAACCTGAATGTCTGTAGACATGCAAAACTATCGCTAGTTGTGCACACTGAGAGTACATTTTCCACATCGGTGCACCCTTGTGCGCCTGAGCTCCAGCCTGGTCTCATGTCAGCCGGGTGTGACTCCCCTGGATATGCTGTTTCGAAGTCACAGGGAGGGAGCCTCAGGCGCCTGGCCCTGAGTGGGTGTGGGCACGCTCCCCTCCTCAGCCCTCCCTGCCCTGCCCTGGTGTCCAGGCTGCCCCCTCCCAGGAGGAGCTCTCCTTCCACCCTGGCAGTAATGAGCGCTCAGGGCCAGGGGGCCCGATTCGGCACTATTCCCTGGCCCAACCTGGCAGCTGGGAGCCTGGCACCAAGAAGGGTCAGTGGCCCGCCTGGGTCTACATAGCAAAGCCTGAGTAGAGGCAGGAGCAGGATCCAGTCTTTTCAAAGAGACCAGTTTGGATCACAGTTTGAGAGGATGCCCCAGGCTCCCCCACCTCCAAAAACCTGCAGGTTCAAGTGCCTGGGGTCATGCTTTCCAGGGAAGATGCTGCCCCCAGAATGTGTCTCCAAGACACATTTATTTATTTATCTTTAAAGATTTTATTTATTCATTGGAGAGAGAGAGAGACAGAGAAAGAGAGAGAGCCCAAGCAGGAGGAGTGGCAGAGGGAGGAGAAGCAGACTCCCCGCTGAGTTGGGCCCCCTGACATGGGGCTCGATCCCAGGACCTGGAGATCATGACACTTAACCATCTGAGCCACCCAGGCGCCCCACCCAAGGCACATTTATCAGGGGAGTGGGGTCAGCTGAGGGAGAAGACTGGCCAACTTCTGCTCCACCGCCAAGCTCCCTGGGGGACAACTGAGAGGCTGGGGACTGACACTGACCACAGGGGGACGGGCTTACAGCCAGATGGAATCCCAGATACCAGCACTGGGAGACGCTGAAG
Source organism: Callorhinus ursinus (assembly GCF_003265705.2). Taxonomy (NCBI): domain Eukaryota; kingdom Metazoa; phylum Chordata; class Mammalia; order Carnivora; family Otariidae; genus Callorhinus; species Callorhinus ursinus. Next base: position 4,693,999 of record NW_027397080.1, on the reverse strand, counting down.
GGTCCTCCGTACCAGCTGGGAGGGGTGGGACATCAGAACACCGCCAGACCCCTCCCCCTTCTCAGCCCAGGTGGTGAGAGGTGCGTCCCTTGGACATCAGATTCCTTTCGAAGAAAGGGTTTCTGTATCAGAGCCTCCAGGGCTGGAAGGGATGTAAGGGAAAGGGTGCTCATACCCAGCGAGTGCAGGGATGAAACTGGATCATTCTTGACAGTATACTTAAAATATGCCTGTCCTTTGACCCAGCTATTTCATGTCTAAAAATCTGTTCTTCGTGGACAAATCATATAAACGAATGTTCACTGCAGCGTGTTTATGAACACGACAAACGGAGGCCATCCGAAGGCATTAGCAGGTGAACGGTTAAACAGACAGCAGTCTGTCCGACTGTTCCAGGGGCCATCGTGGAGCTGCTAACATTAAGACTGGGGTGGATCCATGTGTGTTGGTCTGGAAAGATGCCTCCAGAATGAGGAAGGCAGGCTGTAGAATGTGGAGACCTAGATCTCCATTTGTTACTTTAAACATTTCTAAAAAGTCAGATATAAAACATATATCTGAATCCATAGGAAAAGGCTACATACCTCGTTCTCAGAGTGGTTACCTTGGAGTGAGAGGCAGGGAGAAGACTTACTTTTTATTCTAGATGCTCCTTATATTCTTTACATTTTTTTTTTTTTAGCCACAAGCTTTTGTGTATGTATTGTCCTACTTTGTAATTAAAAAAAAAAAGAAAGCATTAAGATTTCTTGTCCCATTATTTAATAGATGGAAGGCACAAGGAGGTAGAGACCCACCCAAGGTCACTCATGACCTTGGCTGTACTTCCGACCTTGACTCCACCCAGAGGCCTCCCTCTGCTGCCCAGTGGCAGGGCCTTGGAGCTGTGAGGGGAACCATGGCTTCCTACGTGGGGATGGGTGGAGAAATGGGCTTTGGGCTGTGGGCCAATGATGCTCAGTGGGGGGAGCAGGCCCACCTGGGTGAGAAGAGATGTCCCCATTCCTGGAAGAATCACCTGTGTGCCAAAATAACAATTTTTTTTTTTTATCACTGGGTGTTCTGACGTCCCTGTTCTACCTCAGGGCCTTGCTTGGCAGACCCTGGCTCTGCCAGCTTCAGAAACACTGCTGAGAAATGCCACCCTTTGCTAAAGGCCCAATGGATGCCCCATCCAGTGCAGTTTCCTGTGGGCACCGACCCATACTGTCTTAATTGACTGAGGAGGCAGTACTGCCTTAAGGTCAAAGCCATCATCCCAGGGACTCAGACTCTTGAGTCAAAGCCCCTCGCTGCTGCTCACTAGCTAAATGACCTGGGAAAGTACCCTCAGTCTTTTTGTCTATATGATGACAGAACAGCACTTCCCCATAGGGTTGTTGAGGGCTAAAAAGTCCTTAGGCCAAAAAGTTGAAACAACCCCAATGCCCTTCAGAGGATGAATGGATAAACCAAACGTAATCCAGCCCTAGCATGGAGTGTCATTCTGCCATGGAAAGGAATGAAATACGGACACACACTGTGCTGTGGAAGGGACTTGAAAACCTGATGCTAAGTGAAAGAAGACACAAAAGGCCACATCGAGTGATTTCACTTATATGAAATGTCCAGAGTAGGAAAATCCGCGGGGACAGAAAGTAGATCGGGGATTTCAGGAATCTGGGGGTGGGGGGAACCGAGATGTGGGGAATGACTACCAAAGGCTATTTCTTTTTGGGGAGGTAAAAATGTTCTGGAACTAGATGGTGGTGACGGATTGTAGGACTCTGTGAATATACTAAAACCCACTGAAGTGTACTCTTTAAGAGAGTGAATTTTATGGTGTGTGAATTATGTCTCAATAAAAAAAAATGTGTAGTAAAAAAGAATTAGAAATGAATATAAAATTTATGTACAAACGTAGCACACAGTACTATTTTACTGGTGGGAAATTGGACAAACTTAAATGTACACCTATGAGGCGACACGTTATGGTATAGCCTTATGATGATATATTATGTAGTTAGGAATACAATTTTAAAATTAAATATAGTACTTAGGACAGTACCCGACACATGGAGTGCTGTTAGCGTGGGCTGTTACTAAGGAGCCCCGGGACAAGCCCATGCACCTGCCCTCTCACCCATGCACGGCAGATGAGGAAGCAGGGGCTGGGAGGTGGGGACATGATGTGGCCACTCTGCCCTCCTTCTGGTCTGCTTCAGGCCAGTATGGGTGCCCATCCTGGCTCTGCCACTCTCTAGATGTAAGGCTCTGGTCCAGCCCCTCCCTGATGCCCTGAGCCGCCCTTGGCCTCCATGTCCCCACTGTGTGGGGAATAGGTTCCCTGGGAGGAGTCTCAGGGTGCGCGGCCCAATGGGGGGTGCTGTCGCAGGAGCTCTGGGTCCTGGCACCGCGTGGCTAGAGACTCTAGGGAGACAGGATCACTTCTTCCCGCCCCACCTGCCTGGGGTAGTGAGCCCCGCCTCCCATTCGTGGGCGGGGGAGGGAGAAGCCCCTGGGAAGCCTCTGGAAGCAGAGGCTAGAGGCGTGGCTTTTCCTTCTGCAGGTCCTCACTCCATTTACTAGCCTGGGACCCCTTTTTAGTCAGCTGTCCTTGGGAACAGAATCCTACCACCCTGGGGCCTCGATTTCCCCGGCTGAGCCGGCCCAGCACGGCGCTTATGACAACGTGCTCTGGAGACCCAGACTGCCCGAGTCCAAATCCCACTTTCCCTGCCCGTGCTTCCTGAATGCTTGATCCCTGGCAGGAGAGTTTACCTCTCTGACGCTCAGGTAGCTCACCAGCAAGATGGAGATAAGAGCCCCCACCTCACCGGTCCTCGTGAGGCCACAATGAGAGCGCCTATGGCCTGCTTCGCACAGAGGCTGCCCTCCCGTGAGCCCTCGGGGCCTACGGGCTACTGCCACCATCGTAGTTTTAGCCGTGAAGGGGTCGGAGGACACGTGTGTGCCTGGAGGCGAGGGGCCAGCCCCCTGAGGCCCATCTCCCAGCTCCCCGTGTGCTGTCCCCCTCAGTCTCTCCAGCACTGAGTGATGGACAGGCCGGCCCAGTGGCAGCCTGGCGGGCCTGTCCTGGCAGCGGCTCCCTCCAGGCGAGGCCCTCTGAGCTGCGGAGAATTAATTAGGCCACATTCCTCTTCCAGGGCTCCTGGGGCGGGCCTGCACACAGCCCCCTTCTGAGCTGCCGAGGGCCCTTGGCTCAGATCCCTGGCAGGCCGAGACGAGGCCCACACTCCGCTCTCCCCTGGGAGGGGCTGGGCGGGCCCTGGTGAGCTGGAAGCAGTGGCTGGAGAGCGGACCATGACAAGTCAGCTGCCCAAGGCCAGCCCTGCCCTGGCTCTGTCCTGCTTAGCCACCTTCGCTGGGCACCCATCACTCAAGCTCAGATTCCTGGCACTGGATGCCATTTCCAGCCTGGCCCCTGCTCAGTGGGCCGGCTGCCTGTCTCCAGATCCTTCCGAGCGAGCTCTGGCCAGACACGCCTCATGCCCTTCCCCTAGCAACGATGCCCTTTCCCTCGTCCGAGCGTGTGCAAACCCTACCCATTCTCCAGACTCCCCCCCAGCCCCCCACCAACCCAGCTGGAAGGGCAGTCTGTAACATAGCCCTCCTCCTGTCCTGTCACTTTGCCTCGTCTGTCTTCCCTGCCAGCCCGTGAGACCCTTAAGTGGAGCAAGCGTGGTTTGATCCAAAGGCATGAAGCACAAGTGGAGGGCATTTCAGGCATGGGAATATTCTCCTGGGAGACATTGTCTGAGGCTGTGATGGGGAGTCAGAGCTGCTCCCTGCTTGGAGCCCCTTCCCCCAACGCCCGGGGCTCTGGCCTGACCTGGGGCTCAGGAGGGCACGGCCCATTCCTGCCTCCCCCTCTGCAGCCTTCCCCGGACCCCCTTCTTTTTTCCTCCCTGAAAGGGGCTGAGAATGGCTCCCTTCCGCACCCGGCCTTTGCCTCTGCTGGCCCATCTGCGCGGACCACTCTTGTCTACTCTCCTCCTTCACGTAGTTGACTCCTTTGAGCTTGACCTCGATGTCACCTCCTTCAGGAAGCCACCCTGGGTTCTCCCACCCAGGGACTCCATCACCGTGTGGATGTCCTATCAGAGAGGCGGTGAGGTGTAGAAGTTTAGAGCCTGGGGTTTAAATCCCAGCTCAGCCACATACTAGCTGTATGACTTAGAGCAAGTTAACCTCACAGCTATCTCTTCTATGGCAATGGGAATAATAATGATAGAACCTGCTGTGTGGGTTGCTGTAAAGAACCAAGGAATTCATGTGCATAAAGCGCTTAGTTGAGTGCTCAGTAAATGCTAGCTATTTTTTTATCTTAATATTTAACAGTCTTTTTCTTTTTTGAAGGGCTCTCCTCTTGGCCTCTGAGGCCAGGAGCTGTGTCTGTCTTGCTCCCACAAGAGTCTCCAGAGGTGATTATTCATGAGCAGATGACTTTTCTGAACAGTGTGGGGAGAGCCACCCGAGGACGGAAAGGCCCCGTCTGAGGCCTGGGCTATGCATCAGGCTGCCTCGTCCTGGACACGGGACCACACTCCCCTCTGCCTCGGTTTCCATCTGTGCACGTAACCTGAGTAAATCTGGGTCATCCTGTGCCCCCTTCTGGCCTATCCCTCCCTGGTGTTCCAGCCCAAAGGAACATAAATTTGACTCACAAAGCCTTGACAAAACCAGTTAAGTATTTATGGCAAAGGCAGAAAAAGGCAGGAATAGGGGAGATTTTGTCCTACGAACTCCAGACAAGCTTCCTAAAGTGCTGACATCTTGCTTCCCGGGTTTGCTTTGACTCAGCAGCAGCTCCTCCCAGATTTCCCTCTGCTCCTTCCGCACACCGTCCCCCCTCCCCCCCCCCCCCCGCCCCAACTAGCTGCACTGAGGTCTAGTAGTGGGTGCAGACTCGGGGCCCACATGACCCCTTGGCCCTGCAAACTTCTTGTCCTGTGGAGACAGAGGTGACCAAGGAAAGTCACAGTAGGACCCCCTAAAGTGCAGGGCCCGAGCTGGAGGCCCCCACTCCCCAGGAATAAGGATCCAAGAGACTGCACGATCACCTTGCCTACACCTGCCTCCTGGGTCCCCTCCTCTCCCCTTTAATCACCTCTGTGACTTAATCATTTGGGTCTCTGATCTCTGAACTCTGGCCAGGGCCACAGGGACCTGTGCCAAGGGCAGTGAATGCCTGCTTCCCTGGGCCTCTGACACACCCTCAACTGGGATCTTGGCCTCCCTCTGCCAGGCCTCCCTCACACCTGCTATCCTGGGGTTGCCCTACTCAGCTGCCCAGCCTGGCCGCTGGCTATTGATTTGGGGTTTCCCAGGGGCAGGGCCATTTTGCATGGGCTGCCAGGGAGTGAGATTCCCCCGGCATGAGGCTCTGCTGAGATTTGAGAAGCGTGCCCTGACCCTGGGCCTCCTGACTCCAACCCTCACTACCCAGGATGCACTGTGGACCCCTGAGAGCTGGGGGTGAACTTGCTCCCCTGTTCAGTCTTGCCCTGTGCAGCCCTCTGGTGGCATAGTTCCAAAGCCCAGCTCTGACCAGGGCTCCTGTGACTCAAAAACCTTTTGTTGCCCACCAGAGAAGGTCCAGCCTCCTTGCTTGGGCCTCGAGGTCTCTCTGGCATCATCTCCTGCTGTCCGTTCCTCACCGTGCTCCAGCCACACGGGGTCCTCCACGGGATCTGCCTCTGTCCCTCCTGCTACCATGCCTTCACCCTCCCTGTTCCCTCTGTCTGGAATTCCCTCTCCAATTTCTTCCTACTTGAGTCTTACTCATCTTTGGAGGCTGTGGGAGCAGCCCCTTTGTCCAGGAGTCTTACTCTGACCACTTCCCTTTACCCCAGCTGCCCTGCCTCGGGTCCTCCAGCTAGGGGGCTCTTCTGCTCGTTACAGAATCACTTTCGGTGGCCCAACAAGCAGCCTCTGCCTCTTATCAGGCCCAGGGCTGAGCCCAGCAGTCTGTTTCGTGTTCATACCTGCCCTACAAGCTAGAGACTATTGTTTCCCATTTTGTAGATTAAAAAAAACAAAACTAAACTAAGGCCCAGAAAGAGAAAGAGATTTGTCCCGGGTCATGCTGCAGTGGTGATCCATGAATTCATTCAATAATATTTAGCAAATACACACATCCATACATCCATATGTACTATAGATGCTGGGTTCAAGTCCTGATGCCACCACTTACCGTGTGACCTTGGGCAAGTAAATTGCCTTCTCTGTGCACCAATTTCCTCATCATTAAAGCAGAGGTAATAAAAGTCCCTATGTTATAGGGTTGTTGAGATGGAGAAAATGAGTTAATATGGGTCAAGTGCAAGTATACGGTAGGATTTCAATACGTGTGGCATGTTATTCTCCTATGAGGGGGTCAGGGCTGGCTTCGTGGACACGGCAGTGTGTAAATAATTATCTTGCAATAGCCGTTCAGGCCACCTGCCACTCCCAGCACAGGCCAGCCAGGAGAAAAGGGAACAGCTTGTCGCAGGAGGATTTGGCAGACATGGAGGCTGTGGGTCCAGGCGGCCACCAGCAGGGGTGATTGTGACTGCTGGCCATCCCTGGAACTCCGGTGGGCTGCTTCTTGGGCCTTGGCAGGATTGGCCAACCCAGGCCTAGAGCCCTGGGCTTCCTCGGTCAAAGCTCACTTCTTGTTCACTAGCGAGGGCAGAGGCAGGCGACAAGCTAGGGCCAGGCCGTAGCTCCACCACAGCACCCATCACCGGCCCCTCAGGCTGCGCAGAGTCTCGGGATCCATCTGGCTCCAGCCCTCGCTGGCCAGATTGACTCTGGGCCTCACGACAGTTCCCAGCGACGGCTGCTGGAGCAGAAGAGGGTCTTGACTCCTTCCAAACATGCTCTTGGGAAAGGCCTGGCCATAGGTGACTGGCCCGATGGGAACACAGGTCCTGGAATGCTGGATGTCAAAACTGCCAACAGCTGCCCAGGCACATGGTAGGCAAAAGCCTAGAGAGGCTGAGTTAGCAGCTAGAGGTGCCCAGCAAGGGCACGGAGAGTGGAACCCAGGGCTCTGGCCACCTGCCCCAGACCCTTTCTCTCTCTTTTCTGTGTCCCCCTAACCTCTGAGCAGCCCCTTCCTGAGAGGTGCCGCCCACCTCTGCTTCAGCCAAGACAAAATGCCAGAGTACCGTTTCATCGTTTATTACAAACACAAGTTCGCAGGTAAATAATTGAGTTTAAAAAAATACATTAAAATAAATAATCGGAAGTCTCAAAGTTCTGAGAGCAAATAAGTTATATACAGACGGATGAAGCAGAGCAGGCCGTTCTCACCAGGAGTGTCCCGAGGACATGGGGGTGGGAGGACTCTGGGGAGGGAGAGCTCGAGGGGACGGACACGGGCCACCCAGGACACCAGCCCTGTCCAGCCTCCAGGGCTGGCTTCGGTCTGAGCGTCCACTACTGCTCGTTGATCCTGGTTTGTAGCCAACAGACAGGAAACCTCTCAGGACGTGGCCTCCAGGTCAGCACGCTCCTCATGCGGTTCCTTCCAGCGGGGCGGTGGGGCCAGGGCTGGTGGGGGAGGCCGCTCTGCAGCTGAGGGGCTGAAGACTTTCCTGGGCAGGCGGAGGGCGTGAGCTGCCTTGGGGGAAGCTCCCTCACCCGCGCAAGGAGGCCAGAGCTTGTGCCACCCCACCAGGTGGGGTCCCTGGCGCTGGGCTGCCCCTCTCCTCGCGGCTCCACACAGGCTCCTTCCCAGCATTCCTTGGCAACCAACGCTATCTCTTCCTCTGCCTGGGGTGTGTGGGTCTCAGCTCCCTCACTGAATCCTGGTGTCGCCTAGCAAAGCGGATCTTGGCGGCAGAAATGTCCCTGGAATTGAGAAAGGTCCCTTTAGCATCTCGGAAGATATGGGCTGCCCAAGAGTTCCCCAGGACAGGCAGCAGTGACAGGACCTGGCCCCCTTAATCACAGGTGCCCCGGGGTCGGAGGGCAGCCACAGCTTACTCTGGAAACAAAGTCTGCACATCAGGGACAGGCCAGACCAGGCCTAGAAGCTCCTCGGCCCACAGGGACTTTGAGGAAGCTGATGTTCAATGTCAAAGGCTGCCGGAATGACTGGAGGGCCAAGAACAGTGTACCTCCTGTGACTTGCCTTCCCACTTCCACACCTTTGCTCCTGCCATTCCTTCTAGGCTCTTCACCTCCCCTTCACCCAAATTCCATTGACCAAAATTCCCATTCTTCAATGTCCAGATCAAGGTGGCTCAACCCAGACAAATATGGGTCCTAGCTGCCCTTTGAACCAGGACGAGACCCTGGCAGGGACTCTGGCGTCTTCCAAGTGGTCTTGTCCTGGCTCCAAGGGTTCTAGCCTGGAGCTGGGAGCCTGGCTGCAGTTCCCAGCTACGGGAACTGAGGCAAGTGTGGCAACCTCTCCAAGCCCCTTCCTCAGTCTGTAGAATAAACACAGGCCTAGCCGGTGTGAGGATGAGTATGGGTTGGCAAAGCAACTCTTCACCTACTACGAGGTGCCGTGCACTTGCAAAGTCTGAATCTTGATTTTTTTCATCCTCGGGAAGTTCCTAAGTATCTGCTGGGTCTTCCCTATCCCTTCCCCATTCTGCTCTGTCTCCTATGTTTCAGCCTCTCCACAAAAATGGGAGCCCCCAGGGGGGCCACGCTGGGCCCCAGCACTGGCCAGCTCCGAGGAGCCTCAGGGACAGAGGTCTGAATGGTTAACACCCCTCCAGAGCTCCCACTGGGTGCCAGGCCCTGCCTGAGGACCTCCACCTACATCAACACATCCAACCTCACACTGACCCCTAGAGATGGCTTGCAATGGCGTCCCTGGTTCAAAATGGGAACTGGAAGCACAGAGAAGTGAAGTGATAAGCCCAAGACCACAAAGGCTTGTTTGTGGCAGAGTTGGGGTTCACTTTGGCCAGTCCTGGCTCAGAAGCTGCCTCTTTAGCCACTTGGCTGCACAGCCAGATGTGGGGGCTCTATTCTCAAGTCAGTTTGGTTGGACAGACATTCATGGGCACATCCCGAGGGCCAAGCCTCAAGCTGAGCCATGCTGAGGCTGCCAGGAAGGGGATCTGGTCTGGGATGGAGAGGAGGGGGCAGGCTAGATCGCTGACCACTCTGGACCTAGCACGTAGGAGATGCTCACCACCTGAATGAACACCTGAGGGCCTTCCACAGTCACAATCCCTCAGCCCCCACCTAAGAAAGTCAACCTCTGGGCCTGGTGGGGACAGAGAGCACAGCAGCTAAGACCCCCAGCTCTGGAGCCTGCCAGATGCCTGCCACGGACTCCTGGGACCTTGGGCAAGTGCTTTTACCCCTCTGAGCCTCAGTTCCCTTGGCTGCCTGGTAAGGACCCAGTCCTGCCTTCTATGGAGAATGAGGGCAACGTGCAAGGCATACAGGAGGTTCTTGGCCAGTGCAGGCACCCCTTACCTCAGCTGTTGGAGGAGCTCCCCTGCAGACATCCATGTCCAGCCAGCCTGGACCATGTTGGCGGGGGACCCGGTGCCTGGGACTACCACAGCTTCAGCCCTGAATGAACAGTATTAGGACCCGAGTGAGGGGCTGTCCAGGGCCCTGAGAACATGTGGCTGTGGGCCCAGTGGCCACCGCCCCCCCAAGCAGATCCATTTCCACCCCTGTGCACCTGGCATCCTTCCTTTCCCAGGCGGGGTGGGGGGTGAGGAAAACTGAGCTGCCGGGAATGCGTTCTTAGCCTCAGAAAGAGGCAGCTGGGTGCCTAGCCTTCCCAGAATCCAGCCACCTGCAGGTGCGCACAGTCCTTTGCAGGAGAAACTGAGGCAGGGGTGGAGCCACAGCTTGAGTCTCAGAAGAGTTTCTCATAAATCGTCATAGGAAAGGCAGGTTTGGGACTGTGAAGCCAGTTTCTACTTTCCCCAAATGCTCCAAGTGGATGAGTGAAGGAACAAAGTCTCCCACTCCTTTTACAGGTGGGAAAACTGAGGCCCAGAGAGTTAAGAGACTTGGCAGAGCTCCCCACCCACTGCCCTCCAACCCCCAGCAACTCTGTGACAACCTTGGGATAGTGCCACAGCCTCCCAAGTCTAGATGTTACTTCTCCACCCAGAAAGCTCCAAAGCCCTCCGCATCACAGCCCAGAAGCCAAAGCCCAGTGCCCTTGGGCAGACAGACTGAGGCTGAAGACCCAGCTCTCCTGACTAGCTATGCAGCCTGAGAGGACAGGTCCTGTCCCCTCTTTGCCTGAGCTGCTTCTGCTGTCACTTGGGGAGAGTCCCTCCTGCCCAGGAGTGAGGCTGGGATGCTCTCAGAAGCCCCCAGAGCTGGGCAGTGGGAGGGACTCGGGGTGACTGGTTTACCACAGAAAGGGACACTGCCCAGAGGCCCCAGGCAGCCTACGGGCTCCCAGGACCCTGCTCCTCCACCATTAGCCACTCTGCTCTGCTGGTCTTCCAGGTACCCTGCGCCCCCGACCCCTGCAGGCTGGGTGCCCACTTACCAGGGTCTTTGATGGCAGAAGGTGGCACAGGCGGGGTCCCCACCACTGGAGCATTCACAGCGCTTTGGCAGGGAGCGGCGCCGGCGTCTTGGCGGGTTTCCCAGGCCGTAAGGAGCTGTCTGTCTGTGGGCAGGCAGCCAGCAAGGTAGCAGAGTACGGTGGAGAGATAGGAGGGGAGAAGGAAAGGGAGAGAGGGTTAGATAAACTCCGACCACTGGCAAGCAGAGACTGCCACAGCGCATGCTGGGACAGCCACCCACGCCAGCAGGGTGCAAGCAAAACGTTACCAGCCCCTGGCCTCATGAAGCCCCAGCACAGGCCCCCCCCTGGTGGCCAGGTGGTCCTGGACAAGGTCCGTCCCCTTTCTGGGCCTCTGCTTGCTCCCGCAGCCCTGGTCCTGCTCAGTAAGCCTCCCAGCATGGAGAGGAGGGGCTGAAACAGTGCTCCCTCCCTAAGTCGGGAAGTGGGGCGTCCTCCCAGCCCCTCCCCTCTCTCCCAGCCAGGAACTTGAGCCGATGGAGAGGGCCAGGCTGGTCCCCCTGGAGGAGGGGAGGAAATGCCATCTCACAGAAGTAAACATACAGGCTCACAGCTAAGCTGCCCTCACCTGGTCACCCCTTGACTGGAGGGGCGATAAATGTGTCTTAGAGCTCTGACTTAAAACTGGTGTGCGTAAGTACTCGCGTGTGTGTGTGTGTGTGTGTGTGTGTGTGTGTGTGTGTGATCAGGGAGGATTGATTTCAGATGCAAAGTCTGGCCAAGGCAGGCTGGGGGCAGGGCAAGGGCCCTGTGGCTGGTTGGACCAGCACCTTTGGGTGCCAGAGCTAATTTTAGACAATGTGGTTGAAGTTATACTGACTCCAGGTAGACCCAGCACGCAGGGACTGGCAGGGTTCCCGCCCTGAGCGAGTGTTTGGATGCGGATTAGCTCCACACACGCTTACGTGCAGGGCTTCTCTTGCCTTTTGCAATTTGGGGAAGGGAAAAAAAAACCCACAAACACACAGAGAAACTTCAACTCGAAGTATGCAGTGGCCCGGAGGCAGTGCGGGTGCAGACAGAAACAGACAGCACGGGGCTCCCACCCTAGCGCTGCGGGATGACACAGGCCAGGTTTCTCATCCTGTCACTGGGGACAGCAGCAGCGCCTGCCTCATGGGGAGGACGGGGGATTCGCGAGCTGATAATATACGAGCAGTGCTTGGCCCGGAGCCTGGCCCCGTCAAGGCATGGGTGCTGTCGTTAATCGTCTTATTCTTGGAAGATCGTGCAGCGGCAGCATGGCAGAATGCACGTGAGCTTTGGCAGACATGGGCCTAGGATGGAGCCTCCACCTACCACTTACTGCTTCCTGTGTAATCCTGGGGCAGGCACCCGACCTCTCTGAGCCTCAGTGCCCTGATCTGGAAAATGGGGCCAAGAGCAGGCTGTTGTGAGAATTCTTCTGAGCTAGCGCGGCATTGCTTAGGCAGCCCCCACGTGGGAGTTGGAACAATAACCAGTAACTCTTCATGTTAGCGCAGCGATCCTGTCTGGAGGCCCAGGGAGCGCTGTACTCCGCGAGACATTCCCCATCCCCTGCCCCGCTTCCAGCAGCCCTGCCTGGATCCCCGCAGTCGCTCACCCGGGAGTGTTCACCCAGATGATGTCCAGGTGGCAGAAGTAGACGCATTCCTTGTCGAGCCAGGAGCTGCAGGAGCAACGTCGAGGCCGCAGGTGGGGGCCTCGGGCCCGGGGTGAGGGCGCCGGATGCTCTGGGGCCGCCGCAGTCACCTGGCCCTTGCCTGCGTGCACAAGGAGAGAGAGGTGGAGAGCTCGGTCAGGGTGCCTGGCACAGCTGGGCTAGGGGACCTGCCGGGCTCCTCCTCTTGCATAATCGAGGAAGTTGGCATTCTCATTGCTCAGGAGCTGCAGGTCAGCCCGGGGAAGCCCCAGCGGCCCCGGTGGGAAGGGCCGGCGCTGCCCAGTGCCTGCAGCACCGCTGTCCCTGCAGAGCTCCCTGAAGCTACCAGGGCTGCGGGGCTCCCACCCCTGAGGGCCCCCAGCTGACTGGCGAGTACCCCCAGGGGGAGGGAGACACCTATGAGCAGACCCGGCCGGGGGCGCCTGCCGTAGCAGGTGAGGCTGGGGCGGCTCACCTTCATGCAGAGCCAGGAGCAGGGCCAGCACGACGGAGCACCAGGCCGTGGGCACGGCGACCATAGTGGCGGCGGAGCACAGGGGCTGGACTAGGGGAGGGAGCGCGCCTGTTGCCAGCGTCCTCCTGCCAAGCCGAGCCGATAGCTCATTGCCTCAGTGCCCTGGCTGCTTCTTATAACACCAGTCACGGCCCCGCCCCTGCCCATCCAGCCCTGCCCCGCTGCACAGGAGAGCGATGACACCGCCTCCACCCGGGTGCGCCGCTTGCCCCAGCCTCCTCCGCGGTGGGGGAAACAGGGGAGGGTGGAGGCGGGAGGGAAGGCCCCCCGCTCGTCCCTCTGTGCCTGGAGCACCTCCTGGAGTACTGCAGCTTCCCTGCAGTCGCCAGGGACCCCTCCTGGTTCTGCTGGGCTGCCTCAAGTCATCCCCAATGTGCCCTGACCCCCTTCTTCACTCTGTGTGGCTCTCCAGGGGTCTTGCCCAGAGCTGAGAGTTGGAAGGGGGAGATCCACGAGCAAAACCCTCCTTCTCCTTGGAGGAGACCTTGCCATCCCACCTGCCCACTGCCAACCAGGCTGAGGATGCCCCTTCTGTTGTGTGGGAGGGGAAAGGGGGTGCTCAAGGCTGTGTGGCCTTGGGCAAATCAGAGCCCTCTCTGGGCTGGCTTCCTTCAGTGAAGGACACAGTTCACCCCTGATCTCTGACCAGCCTGGAGCTGCCTCATCCCTACCTCACCCAGGAAGTGCCCCCTCCCCTCCTTCCTCATTTCTCCTCCCAGGGCCTGGAGACAGGCGTTCTGGTCCGTTCCAGAACTTATTGCCCCTGTGGGCACACACACAAAGTACCCCTTGAACGATCTCCCACCTTGGATATGACAGGGCACTTGGCTCACTCCGTGGCTACTCTTTTCAAAAAAGGCAAGTTGGGGGCGGGGGGTGCACCCTGGGGGCTAGCATTCCGCTCCTGCCTCACTGCTAGCTCAGAAGCTGGGCCTTGCTGGAGACAGAGTGGGGATGCACTGGTGCTGAGCTAAGCAGCTTGTGGGACCAGCAGTCGCCCTCTGTTCCTGCCCAGGCCTGGCTCAGAGTCCACCTTCCGTGACGGCTTTCAGGGACCCTGTCTCCAGGTACACCAGGAAAAGCCCTCTCATTTCTCGGAACTCCCAGAGCCTCACTCTCCTGCCTGCCTGACTCATGATGCCGGGCTTATCTCCCCAGCAATCTCGAGGTCCGGAGCTCCAGAGAAGGCAAGGCTGGAGCCGGCCTGGCACACAGTAGGAGCCCTCTGAGTGAATGCTCTCCGAGGGAGGAGAGAAGGCATGAATACATGCCTGGCTTTGAACTGTGGAAATTAGGTCCCTAGGAACCCAGGCTGCTCAATTTTTAGTTGCCGTGTTCAGCAGCGGTTTTGTCATCCGACATTTATGGAGGGGGAAACAGATGACCACAGAGAAACAGGCAAGCCTTGCTTCATCCTAGGGCGTGACCAGAGCATACATGTGCGTATGGCTGTGTGCATACCGTCTCGGTACAGAGGGCCAGAACTTGAGGAGGGAGAGAACCGTCAGCGTGATCTTCCCCCCACCAGGCTGGGTCAGGCTGCAGTGGAAGCAGGAGCAAACCTTCCAGCACCTACTGTGTGCTCAGAGCATTTTCAGCTCCCCTCTGTCGTGGCCCCGGGAGGCAGCTGTTAGGATCTAGGGATCAGCTCCACTCCTGCCCGGGAGACTCAGAGAGGGGCCTGGCTTGGCCAAGGTCATGCAGCTGGTGGATGCAGAGCTGGCACCAGGACTCGGATCTCGGTCCCTCCAGCAAAAACCAGAGACTCGCCACGCAGTGCTCACTGCCCTCCCCAGCCAAGGTACCTCTCTAAGAATTCAGAAGAGTATTTCTGGAATGAGGTGAGCCATACTCCTAGTCATTTCTATTAGCCTCCCGGAGAATATAAATACGGAATTAAACAGGGTCAGGGTGGGGGAAGGGACGGACAGAGAATTCAAACTACTGAACCGTGAAGAGAAGAAAGAAGAACCAGCAGGTGAGCGGGGAGCAGGAGGGGGTCTGGGGGGGGGGGAAACAAACAGGGAGGCAGATAAAGACCCGTAGGGAGAGAGGGAGGACAAGGAAGCAGAGCCTCGCGCGAGAGAAAGAACTCGGATTTGAGAAAGTAAAAGAGAAAGACCATTTGGAAGGAGAGTGAAGGTTCTACGGTGTCTAATCTTTACACAAATGCACAGTGCTGCTCAGGACAATAGGGAACCAGAGGCTCCGAGTCTGGGAAACATAATAGAAGAATTAAACAGACCAGGAGACAGGATCCCTCTCTGGTGTGAAAGGAGGATGACGACAGGGCAGGGGCCGCTGCCCAGGCCGCGCAGGGTCAGTGTGGGGAGCTGCACCCGGCTACAGTTCTCCTCCTTCCCTGCGCGCAGCAAACAGGGCCCCTGTTTCACCACCTGTGAAATGGAGAGGCCTGGCCGCGGAACCTGACCGAGCCCAGGTCCTAGGGGGCAAAGCCTTCCCGGAACAGGGCTACCCCACCGGCAAGAGTTGGTTTCCAGGTAGAGAAAATTAAGCTGAGTTAAAAATAGCCAGCCCCAGCCCCAGCCCCATAGCTCTCTCGCCTGGCCCTGATGGTCACCCCCTGCCCCTCCTGGCTGGCCTGGCTGCATGGGCCCCAACCCTACCACTCTGGCTCCCATCAACGGCCCCGGCCATCTGCCCTGCGGCACTGCCCCATCCCCATCTGGCCCTGTTACCTGCCTGGGCTGCTAAAGGCTGCAGGTCAAGGCACAGGGATTCATCGAGGGGCCCCCTGTCAGGATTTGAAGGGCATCGTTTTGCACACAAAAAATCTGCTCCACTTATGCTTGGCCCGGGCCCAGTCCAAGGAGAGATTTGTGGGGAGGACAGGCTGGCAGAAGAGAGAAGTTGAGGCATATTTCTGGGTGAGACACTGTGCCAGAAACTGCCCCCCAGAAATTCTCTCCAGTCTCCACTTCCACTTGCTGGATGGGATAACGGAGGCCCAAGAGGAGGAGCAACTTGCTCAAGACAGTGATGGGGCCAGACACGTTCTCTTGGCTACTAATCCAGCCCCACTCTTTCCAGTGCACCTGTGAGGCTGCCAGGGGTCCAAGTGGAGCCTCTGGGTCTGTATGGGAAGGGCTGCCAGGAAGGACCCACTGGCAGGAAGACCAGGGCACTGGGACGGGGCTAGGCCATCTTTCCACGCACCCCCAAAACTCCCCCTCTACCCTCTGCACTAAGAGTAAATATCTTAGGCTGTCCAGCAGCTGAAGCCACTGTGTGGGACTGAGGATGCCCAGGAGTGAGGATTAAATGTCTGGTGATGGGGGCTGGAGCAGGTGCCTGGTGTAGTTGCAGGACCAACAAGTGTTGTCCCAGCTCTGCTATTCATACTGTGTGGTCTTGGACAAGTCCTGCCCCTTTCCTGGCTTTCCCAAAAAGTTTTTCTGCTTTCCTATTGACTGAGAGGGGTGCTCTCAGCTCTGAAAGCCTATGGCATTCCCAACCAATCTGACCTTCATTTAGAGCTCCCCAGACAGCCCTGCAACCTCTCACTCCCCCTTTGGACCCTCTGCTCTCTCCCTTCTGGAAAACCAGTTGCTTCCCTGTTGCCGCCACCCTGGCCTCACTAGGTTTCAGGAAGTTCTGTCTGCAGCCCCACTGGAAGGGACACAGCGTCTTGGCTGCAAGCACATACCGTGCAGGCGGCTTAACAGAGCGAGTAGATAGGAAGATGGGGCTGGCCAGGGGGTGATGTCTGGAGTCTGCAGGGGATGAGGGGTTGGGGAGGGTTTGGCCCTGGAGCCAGCCTGGGTTGGACATTGAGGGACTGAAGAGGTTCAGACATTCCTATCATCATTTGTCCCCAAGGCTGCAGGTCAGGGCTGCCCCCTTTCAGGCCTGGGGCCACTCAGCCTCAGGCCCTCTTTCTGGTGGGTGGTCTGGGCCTCCTGCCATCAGCCAGAGCTCACCCTGAGCCAGCAGGACCTGTCACCACCCACACCACCGTCCCCACGCTGGGTCTCCGCAAGGGCAGTCTCGGCCCTGCAGGACCAGCTCCCCTGGTGTCCATGGCTTCCCTGGGAGGACAATCCTTGCCAGTTCTCCCCCTCCCCCTGCCTCAGCCCATTCGGAGAGATTTATATCTCCCATATAAACTGTACTTGTAAAGGAATAATTCATGGGCCCTGTTTGTTATTAATCTAGGGGTAATCAGACCAGGGTCAGCGAGGCCCATGGAACTGCTGGAATTTCAGCCGAAAGTGGATATTGTTCAGTCAAGACATCCTTGTCAAGAGGCCATGTGGGTCCTGCTGGACTTTCTGAAATAAGGAAACCAACTCAGGGACTCAGCATCCAGGATGAAAATCTCTGTGCTCCAAGTTTTTGAGTTCCCTCCAAAGTGCTAAGGGCCCGATTCTCCACATAGCCTTTCAGGGGTGTGGGGTAAACACACACTTACTGAGTATTTAATATATTCCAAGCATTGTGCTAACTAATTCACATACATTATCTCCATCGACGGACACAATACACCTAAGAGGTGGGTACTGTAATTAGACCCTACTTTATAAATGAAACGGAGGCTCACGACTTGCCCAATGTCAGACAGCTAGCAAGTGGCAGAGCCAAGGTTACGAAGTGGATTTGCTTAATGTCAAAGCCCTAACCCTGAACTTGGTGTGCTCTCAATTGTGCTTTCCTGGCTCTCCAGCCCACAGGGGGCTCTCCTGCAACAACTTTCTTCCAGGGATCATCCTCCCTCGTAAGGCAGAGAATCCTAGGGTGACTGGGAGAGTGGGGACCCCCAAGGTGGAAGTAGCCTCCCACCTGTGTCCAAGGGGGCCCTCACCCCATAATAAAAGCACAGCACAGAGCCCATGCCTACAAGGTCAGTCTCTGAGGCCTTGTCACAGCTGTTAGGTAGACACAGACAGTCCGTTCTCATTTCACAGGATGCCCACAATAGACCTGGGAGGTAGGCTCAGCTCATAATTCGCACTTTACAGATAAGGTCTTTCCAGATAAGAGTCTCATTTTGTAGATAAGGAAGTGACTTACTTAGGGTCACACAATGAATAAGAAGCAAGGTTGGAACTTTCCCTCAACAACCTATATCATGTATATCCAACATTCCTTTCATCCCTCCATCTATCCATCTGTCTGTCTGCCTGTCCATCCATCCATCCATCCATCCATCCATCCATCCATCCACTCATCCATCTATTTATCCACCTATCCATCCAACCACTCATCCATCCATCCATCCACTCATCCATCCATTCATCCATCCATCCATCCATCCATCCATCCATCCATCCATCCATCCATTCATCCGTCCATCCATCCATCCATCCATCCATCCATCCATCCATCCATCCATCCACTAACCTTTCATTTATCCTTCTATCCATACATCTACACAATTAGTCTCCCATTCATCCACCTCTTTTGTAACAGATGTGGTTAGAAAAATTAGAAGGGCCAAACCTTGAAAAGCTTTGAATAGCACATTACACTGGAAGTATCTGGTTATTTCCTAGGGAGTGGTGTGTCTCCTCCCTGAGCCGATGAGCTCACTGAGGCAAGGTCTTCTCTGAAATCCCCACCCCGGGGCTTACCACAGGCCTGGGCCCTGTTGGTTTATGCCCAGCACTGCAGTGAAATGGAACAAGATGGCTTTGTCCCACCAGACAAAGCCTGTTTTTGCATAAACATCTTTCTGATGAGGGAGATCTAGGTCCCTTTTCCTGCCTGGTACCATCTTTAAAATGTTCTAATGATGAAGACTTGAGATAATATTGAAGAAAAAAAATCAGACAAGCATCCAAAGATGGAAGGACCCCTGGCCTATACCTACATGAGGAAGCCAAGGTCCAGGGAGAGGAACAACCTGCCAGAGGTTATCCTGCCAGGCCTGGATCTGGAAACCTAGAATGCCTGGACTCTTTTCTCTTTGAGACCTAGGCCCCCACATCTGGAGGGGCTGGAGCCCCGACCTTCTCCCCCATCCCACTGCCACCACTGGCCAGGACTTGCAGCTGGCGGGTTTTCAGAGTCACACCCACTCTGTTACCTAGAAGCCAGGTTTTCCAAGGCGCACCCAGTGCCCCACCAGGAGGACGCATTTCCCCTCTGGGAAGGGGTGAGCCGCCAGGAGGTCGGGCCACCAAAAGTACAGTACTTGGTTCTAGAATTAAATATCAGCTAAAAATAAGTGCCTTGTGCCTAGATCATCAGGGTTAGCTTGGTGCCCAGCAGGCAGGCAAAGCTCAGGTTCCTACTGTGATTCCAGGCTGAAATTCCTGAGCAGAGGTGTGCCTGGGATACCTCCTTGCCTAAAGGCCTTGGCCTTCCCGCGCAGCTCCTGGGAATCCTGAGCCATGAATGACCCAGGAGAGGCACAGGCAACGGGGTGCTCAGGAGCTAAAGCCTCTGCCTGGGGCTGGCTCGGGGTGTGGGGGTGAGTCAGGGGCCAGCCCACCCCTGGAACCTCTGTGGCTTGGCAGATCTGGCTGTCAGCTTCAAAGCGCTGTGACTCAGGCGTGAATCCCCCTCCTGCCCTCCCTCTGCCCCCAATCCCCTAGGGACAAGCGCTCAGCACCATGCCAGAATATAGGTAGTGCAGGGCGGGGGCTGGGCAATCTGAGGCCGGTTCTCTTGCTCACTGGCCATGTGACCCAGGGCACCCCACAGTTTAACCTTCCCAAGTGTCAGAGGCCACGTCCATCAAAGGCATCCAAGAAGAAAAATCCCACCTCACAGCTCCCGAGAGGCTTTGTGGCAGAGCCAATGGTAGATGTGGCCTGTTGCCTGGCACAGGAGGGCTCCGTCAGTCAACCTCCATCCTCCCTTTTTCAACCTGGCCTGTAAAGTGCATGTGGGCTTGTCAGTGTAGACACGCTCTTGGAAAGGAATGGGGTGTGTGCGTGTGTGTGTGTGTGTGTGTGTGTGTGTGTGTGTGTGTACTGGGGTCAGGGGTGTTACTAGAAATTGTGCTATCTGCATGCCACAGGCCAGATCCCCCGTGAGTGGCCCCTCTACTACTCTGGGTCACATAGTCCCTCCAAGAGCACCTGCCCCCCCCCCCCCCCCGGTTGGCTCCAGTCACTGCCATTTGCTTTGGCACACGATATAATGTCACACCAGACAAGAAGTGTGAGCAGATTTGGGAAATGCTGCCTTCCTATGAAAACCAGGCTTCAGCGGGAAGCCTGCAGCCAGGACCCAGCCTGGCATCAGGGTGAAGCAACTCGCCAAGCCCAGATGCCCACCCTGGTGTCCGACCGGCCAGGGGTCTGACTCTGAGCAATCTTCCCTTCTTCATCCTACCGATGCTGACCTGGGTGCCCAAAGCCGGCCTGGCCCGCACCACAGGGCTTGTCATTCCCTGGCTACCCCACAGACTTTCTTGCCTCCCTGCCTCTGAGCAAGCCGGGGCCTCCCAGCCTCCTTCCAGTCTTACCTGATTTACTCTGGCCATCCTTAAAGCCCGCCAAAATGCCACCTCCTCCAGGAAGACTTCCCACTTCCATCTAAGATATGAGATCGAACCATCCTCTCAACACCCATGTGGTTCTCATCTAGAGCCTTGCTAGGCTCTAGGTCTCTGGCTAGGCCTTACTCTGGGTCTCCGAGGGCAGGCTGTGGCTAAGGGCTCTGCCTCAGGTGTCAGGCTGAGCCAGGTTTGTAGCAAAGGCCCACCTCTCATGACCTATGCCCTTCCCGTTTCTTTGAGCCCCAGTCCCCTCCTCTATAAATGGGCGTCATCATAGTATTATGGTTGCGGGAAGGGTTAAGTGAGGGAGGGCTCTGTCCGTGGTAGCCATTACTGATCACACCTAATTACAGAGCAGAGTCACGTTCTCGTTCTCACTTAATTCTGATAACATAATCCTCTGAGCTGTGTCAGTGTCTCCATTTTCAGACGAGGCTTCAGACTCCGAGAGCTTGGAGAGCTTGACCTGTAACAGTCAGGGGTTCAAGTTCAGGTCTGTCGGACCCCAGGGTCGGTGACATTTCTCTTCCCTCTGCCCTTCTATGTGACTTCCCCAGCCTCTGTCCCCTTATCCCAACCAGATGGCTCTGTAAGGACTTGTTGAATTGGAAATGGGGAAGTTGGGAATGTTCTCTCCTGGGTCCACTTTTCCTCCACTGGCCTCAGCCTAGGCTCGCTGGGTCCCCACCTGGGGGTCCACAGCTTGAGAGGGTTGCCTTCTGAGCATCATGGGATAAGATAAAGACAAAAGCCTCATGGGTTAATGCAGCCTGGCCCAGGGTTTCCTGTAGTATGTTCCAAGGAAAATATCAGTAGCAGGTGGGACTCCACTGCCCAAGGAATTCGGGAAACTGGGTTCCCAGCAGGGCTCCTGAGAGCTTCCAGGGGGCAGATGAGCTCTGTGATCCACCCCTCCCCCCCCCAGACTGCTGTCTCTGGCACTGGCAGGTGAGGGTGTCCTGGGTCCCGGGAGGTGGCTGGGAAGGGGGGCATGGAGTGGCAGGCTTGGGTTCAGCTTTCAGCTGGGTGGCTGCAGGCAAGCCCCTCCTTCAGTCTGAGCATCCTCCATGAAATGAGGTGCTCTGTGGGTACCCTGGAGGCTACAGAGCATGGGGTCAGCTGTGGCCCAGAAAGACCTCTTCAGAGAGCCTTCTGGACCCACCTAGGAAGTATGGTGCCCAGCCTGAAAAGGGCAGTCTGGAAGCTTCAGTATCTGGGAAGTCCTTCCCTAGAGTGGCATCAAGGACTATCTCCATC
The DNA here is from genome assembly GCF_003265705.2 of Callorhinus ursinus. Lineage (NCBI taxonomy): Eukaryota > Metazoa > Chordata > Mammalia > Carnivora > Otariidae > Callorhinus > Callorhinus ursinus. The sequence continues at coordinate 4,672,596 of NW_027397080.1, read as the reverse complement.
TCCCCACCATCCACTGAAACCCTCCTGGGCTTATTAAGCAGCTGGCGCTTTAAGAATGAATCATAGGCATGTAAACATGTACCCACATCTGGTTGCAGGTGTCAGACAATGCACAGACCCTTTACATATGTTGGCATGGCTAACTGCCACAGCAGGGGGTATGCTTTTTATGATTTCCATTTAACAGGTGAGGAGCCTGAGGCTGAAGGCAGTGAAGGCCACACAGCCATTTAAATGGAGATGTGCCTGCCTCATGGCCCGCATGCTTAAGCACTGACCTGGTATCTGTGATCCCATAATCTGCATGGGATTCAGCTTATTAGTAGCACCCTCCCTTTCCAGATGGGGAAACTGAGGTATCTTAACCAAGGTCAGCCCTTCTAACAAGGAAGGAGCTGAGATTTGAACCCAGGTCAGTCTGAGGCCTTGATCTGAGCTCTTCACCTCAATTCCAGAGGTGAAGAGAGTCCCCAGAAGCTGGTCCTGGGGTCAATCTCGGGGCCTGAGTCTAAGGGCAGTAGGAAAAGTGCCCCATCCCTCAGCCTGGCTGCTGGGCCTTTAGCACTGGGAACTCTAGGACCTTGGGGGAGCGGAGTAGGCTGTTGATGCAGTGAGCAGTGTGCTGGGTGGTAAGGTGAGTGGTGACTCAGGGTGGGAGGCCCTGAGCGGGTGGGCAGGGAGTTGGGGGCAGCCCAGGCCAGGCTAGGCCATTGCTGGGGTCCCCTGAAGGAAGAGGTCTGGGTACGGCAGGGCTGAGTCACAGCAGCGAGATGGGACAGGGAGCTGGGATGGCCAATGACCTCACGCTTTCATGTGAGCCTGGCAAGGAGCCTCAGGCCCAGGAAGGCCTGGTGGGCCCACCCTGGCAGGATGGGCACACACCCTCTTTGGCCACCCATAGCCAGGGGGTGTCTGTGAGACCAGAGGGTCTCCCTGCAGGCTCCCTGAGGCCTGGTGTTGGCAGAGCCCTGAAACCCTGACCGATTGGGGAAGTAGTGTAGGGCACAGAACAGGGATATAGGGTAGAGAATCTTGCTCTACCTCTTCTGCTGTGTGACTTGGGTCAAACAATTCCAGCTCTTGAGCTCTGACTACCTCTTCTGTTCTATGGATTCATGTGAAGATCTTAGAAGCAGATTCTTGTCCAAGCCCTGGTACACAGCTGGTGTCCTGGGGGCTGGAGACGGAGGGAGGCAGCCAGTGCCAGCCAGGAGCCCACAGAAAATGGAGGGCTAGCAAATGGGCTCCGACTAGGCTGGCTAGACTAGGCTCTGGAGGGTTCACTAGACTCTGGAGCCCACAGAAAATGGAGGGCTAGCAAATGGGCTCTGACTAGACTCACATGCCACCGTCCTGGCTGTTGGCTGTGTGGCTTGTGGTAAAGGCTTTCTGATCTCTGCACCTCAGTTTCCCTTATTTTCACATAAAAAATAACAACCCCAGGCTCTCAGAAGGATGATGTCACAGGGTTGCTGGAATCTCCTACCACCACCTTGGGCCAGACACTGAGGAACAAGAGAGCAGGATCTCTTCCTCAGGGGCCCAGAAACAGTGAGGGAGCTCTCCCCCCGCGCCCCCCACCCCGAGCACACCTGCCTGGGAGCTTTGTGAAGCCACTGCCTGCCCCCCACCGGTACTCCCCAAGGCTGGCCCAGAGAGGGTGAGGGGTGCCAAGGTCATACGGCAGCTAGCTGAAGAGATCTATCATCCGGGGGGGGGGCCTTTATCACCCCAGATAAGAGGCCCAGAATGGCCTCGGATTTGGGTGAATCCTGGGGTGGGGAGGGAAGGGCCAGGGCTGGGCTGGCTCAGGCTGACCATAAAGCAGCCGCTTCTCCCAGTGCCTTAGCCTGAGTCAGCCAGGGGCTGGGGCTGCTGCTGAGTTCATCGGCCGCCTGCCGCCCAGCCTCGGCACCCGAGCCTCGGGCACAAGGCAGATCCGTCATAATGACCTGGGGATAATGACAGCTGTGTGGGGAGCTGTGCCCACGTGCCAAGCATTCTCTCTGCTTTCCTTCAAACGATCTTCCAAACAGGCCTAGGAAGCAGGGAGGGCAGGGCCTGCATAAGCTGCCCAAGGTCCCACAGCCAGGGCCAGAAGAGAGGGGTCCTCAGGCCCCAGGGCTGTGCCTTCTGCTGCCACACAGCGAGCATGCTGAGCCGGTTCTGCGTCAGACCCGGGCTGGGTCTTTGGGTCTCTGGCCCACCTGAGATCCGGGGAAAGAGACCCAGTACCTGCCTGGGATAGGGGTAGGGGCCTAGGAGCGTGGAGGACCTGGGATCAAGGCTCTGGGCCTAAGGACCACTGTGCTCTGTGCCTGGCTCTAGGCTGGTTGAAAGGGAAGGAGAGACACGGAGCTCCAGGACCCCAAGGAGTGAGTGCCTGCCTCTATCTGCAGGGTCAGGAGGGGCTTTCCAGCAGGAGAGACATTTGCGCGAGGCTATGAGGGTAGAGAAGGCATTCCAGGTAGTAGAGGAAGTGGCATGAGTGCAGGCTGGTGGGCCTGAAAAGGCATGGCTTGTCCTAGGAGCTGCAATGAACAGTGGGAGAGATTCAGTGATGGGAGAGGGGCTTGGAGGCCGGCCCACGGGCTTTGCATGTCTGGCCAGGAGCGGAACTTCGCCTGAGCGCAAAGTGGAGTCTCAGCTCACATCTATGCCGTGGAGGCCCATGCAGTGGGACCCAAACCAGTGCTGGCTGGGGTTGGTTGGGATTTCCTTCCAGGGCCTTCCCTGACTCTCAGATGAACCCCAGGTGGGTGATACCACAACCTGGGGAGAGCAAGGCCACCTGCTGGCCATCTCATTCCTGTAAACTCAGGGCAGGCCTCTGACCCGGACACCCCACAGTTCCACAGAGCTCCACCTTCTCTGAAATCAAGTTGCAATGGGGAAAGAGACCAGACTGGCAGAGGGACCACGACAAGGACCCTCCCACTGCCTCAAATATTTTCCCAAGGGGCCAGGCAGCTCAGTGCTCTCCAGCCTCCTGGCTGCCCTGTGGAGGCTCACCCCAGTGTGGCCCTGGCAGGTGTCCCCGGGCTTAGCTTGGCTCCTCTCTGTACTCTGCTGTTGGCCCAGCTGACCACCGGGCACCGCTGAGGAACACCTGTACAATCAAATCCGCCTTGCCTTCTTTCCACCAGTCACACTCGGATCCTCACTTGTCATTTCCCGGACAGCCCCTGGAGGGCGCCCTTCCGCAGGCACCCGCTTGGTAGGAGAGGGAATGGAGGTTTTTAGTGAAGTGGGGGGCCTGGCGGCAACACCAAGACGGGCAGGGGGCAGGGAACAGGGACGACGCCCCTCGTGCGCCAGGCGCTGCGCTGCATACTTCAGCCCCTCGGGGATATATGTAGCTTCCGGAAGCTTACAACCTGGGTTCAAATCCTAGCTCTGCCACTCACCAGCATGGGACTTCAAGCAAATCAGGGCCCTTGCCTCCGTTTCCCTATTTGTAAAATGGTGATAATAATATACGTTTCTCACGGGGTTGGTGTAAAAACTAGTTGAGACGGCTCGCACCAAGTGCTTACGACCGTGCCTACGCATCCCCATTTGGCAGATGGGGAAACCGAGGCTCAAAGACAAGTAGTGCTCTCGGGCTGGGATTCACCCCGGCCTGCCGCCCGCGCCCTGCTCACACTCCCACCCGCACGCGGTGGCCCCCCTGCCTGGTCCTCCCGGGGACCCGCGGGCATCCCCGCCGTCGCCCCCTCTCTTGCCTGTTTTGGGAAATCCTCGGCCGTGTGTGTGTGGGGGGGGGTGCCCAGCGCCCCTCGCTCCCCACCCCGCGCTCCCAGCCGCCGCTCTGCGCTCGGCCCGCCCTCGCTCCCGACCAATTTTGGGCAAAGCGGCGGCGGCGGCGGCGCGCTACGTGACGGCGGTGAGTCAGCGCGCAGGAATGCGCAGGACGCTTTGTTCCCCGCTCCGCGGCCGAACGTGCTGGGACCGGGGCGCGGCGGGACCTGACATCAGTGCGCGGGCAGCGCCGCCACGTGCGCCACCCCCCGCCCCCCCGCCGCTGCTCCGGCCCCCCCTGCAGGACTCTAGGACACCCCCGGGGAGGCCGACCCTCCCTCCCGCCTCTGGGACTCTGCTCCTTGTGGTCCCGCAGCTCAAGCCCCCTGCGTGGAGCACAGGGAAGCAGCAGCTGGGGGTGGGAAAGGGTTGCCCGGGAGGAAAGCCTGTGCCCTGGAAGGGCCAGGGGTGACACCGAGAGGTCGCAGAACCACAAGACCCCCAGGGCTGCCCTGGGGACACTGCGGGAGCCCGTGGTCTTTTCTCCATTTCGAGGCTGTCGTCGGAGAGGAAGCAGGTCACGAGTCCTCCAGGCCCTGCCTGTTCATTTCCCCAAATCGCTCCCCCTCTCGGGGCCTGGGTCTGGGAAGCTGAAGAGCGGTGTGACACTGGCTGTCTTGCTCTCCTCCAGAGTCCTGTGCTGGGTATTGTCTCAAGCCTAGGAGTGCTTTGGAAAGGAGTGCAGGGGCCTTGAGAAGTCTTTAGAAACTACAGATGGCCACGGTGAGAGCTTTTGTGTGTGAGGCTGTGCCTGGATCTTTCTAAATGTGACACCAGCTAATGATCAGAACAACCCTGAGTGGTGGGCATTGCTGCTGCTTGGGGAGACTGAGGCTCAGAGAAGCGAAGTCATCTGCCTCCACCACACTTGGTACTGGCCGAGCAGGTGGGAGCTTGGGGCAGTGAGACTGGGCTCCCTTCTTCTTGAAGGGTATGGGCACTCCTCCTGGGCTGGAGGGGCAGGCTCGGGATCCCAGGCTGCTGAGTGCTGCTGACCTGGCCAGCTCCGAGGTTCCACTTTGGGCTCTCCTCAAGGAGGAGTGGTGGCTGGAGTTACAATCCTTCATACCCTAGATGGCTTTGGGCATGTCACTCGCCTGCTGGGTCCTCCCCTGACTCCACTGTCATTTTCCCATTTCAGCTTCTCCAGGAACTAAATGGCCAAGCCTGTGGGTAGAGCCTGCCAGGGGCAGGCAGGGTGGCCAGTCCAATTAGGGTTCTCTGGATGGGATTTTGGTTATATACTCCCTCCTTGCCCCTTCCTTCCTCCATAGGGTTCTGGACACCAGGGCTTGGTGTCCCTTGTCCCACCTGGGGCTGGAACGTGGGGGACCCAGTTGGCTTGGGGACCTTTCACAGGGGTCTGCAGACATCAGCTCTGGTCTCAGGGACTCTGCCATTGGGGAGGTCCTCACTGGGGTCCTCACCAGCCTCTCCCCCTGCTCAGTCTATTCTGGAACTCATTGGCTTCCATTCCTCTGAGGCCATATGTTATTTATGGGGGAGATAGGGGGTAACCTCTCCTACCCTGGGGCTGATGATGCAGTGGCCTTGTTCCCATCTTAGTGCCCGCTCTCTCTTGATACACCAACATGGCCCCCACTCAGCCTCAGCTGGTCCCCCATGCTGGGTGCTGGCAGAAGAGGCCGATGCTCCCAGGTGGCTCTCAGCCTCCCCCCTGCCCCCCGTGTGATCCCACCCATGGGTAGCACAGTTGTGACCTGCAGCAGGTAGATGTGGCAGGGTACCACCTGGGGCCAGGGCTCCCTGCCTCTGGGACCATGCTTTTCATGCTGCCTTCCGTGCATAGGCCTCACTTGCAGACCTCTTCACCTGCTGTGTGAAATGTGCCCAGTGGCAGAAGCCACACATACGCACCATGGCTGGATGCTGGGTTCCAGAGTCAGCCAGCTCTGGGACCCGGGTAGGTCATGGCACCTCGGATTCCACATCTGTAAATGGGAGTAGGGCCTGTTTTGTGAGCGTTTGGGGAGTTGGTAGATGCAAGTGCCTTAGCACACAGTGGCTGTTGGGTCAACAAGAGCCCTACCCAAGGGGTTCTAGAGACTTCCACATTGTGTCCGTCCCTTGAGTTGAGTCAATGACTACCCTCCTCCTCCTACTGTAGTTCTCTTGATTCCCCCATGAGTAAGACCACCTGATGTGGCCCCTCACAGCTCAGACCAGCCACTGCAGCCCAGAGAGAGACAGGGCCCTGCCACATAGCAGGGCTGGACAGGGAGAACCTGCTCACTACCTCAGGGGGAGGACAATGATCTGTTAGACCCCTTCGCCTTTAAGTCCCAGAGGCTCCAAAGCCACTGGGTGATGGGACAGACAGGGGTAAGCAAGTATCTGCACCCCCCACCCCCAGCACAATTCCTGGCACCCGAGGGCCCCGCCTCAGCCTGGCATGCCTGCCTGGATTCCTGCCCGTGTGGTTTCCCTAGGGCCTCTCCCTCACGTCCGCTGGCGGAGTAACCCCAGCTGTCTGCATTCCTCTGCTGTGAAGACGGCCACCTTAGGGCCGGGCCCAGCTGGGACACCCCTGAGTGTGAGAGCGTGCGTGCTGGTGAGGATGTGCGGGGACACACCTGCAGGCACCTGCCTCTCTGTGCCCATACATGGGTGTGCATATGTGTGCACGGCTGTGCCCTGGGTACCCATTTGTTCATGGACGTGTGTGTGTGCAGGTATGCATGGGGGCGCACAGATACCCGTGTGGACATTCACGAGTGCATGAGGGGTGCAGGGGGGCTGAATGCAGGAGGGAACTTATGGATCCCTAGGGGTCCCACAGGCCTGTGGGCTGGGGCCTGCGCTCATGCAGTGTCAGAGGTGGTGCGTGTTTCCCATGCCTGAGGGCCCTTGCATGGCTGAGGGTCAAGTAGCTAGGTACGGCCTCTCTCAGGTTGAGCCCACAGCCTGGAGGCAGCTGGAGGAAGCAAGAGAAAGGTGTGGAGAGCCCATTTGCCAGGCCGAGCTGCATGTTTCCCCCACATTCCCCTAGGTAACTCTTCTACCAATCCCGGGGCAGATAAAGTGGGATTTGAGGCTTGGAGAGGGCCACTCATACGCCCAGCTTCGCACAGCCTATAAGTGGTGCAGCCAGCATTCCAGTCCATGTCTGCGTGACTCTAGAAGCTGCAGGCAGGGCGGGGGTGGGGGGGTATGGGCTGCTGCAGAGGCCACAGCACTGCAGAGACCTGTGCGAGGTACGGCCCAGGGCCAGGCTGTTCCCTTGGGGGGCGGGAGCCTCAGAGCCGCCCTCCCAGGCCCCTGCATCGCAGCCTCCACCTGCCAGGCTGGGCAATCATAATAAATGTTCACGAGCAGTTGCTCTCTGCCAAGCCCGGGTGTAAGTGCTTTGCATGTAGTAACTCATCTAAACCTCCCTGACATTCTCGGAGGCTGGTGCCCTTATTGGGCTATTGTTATTATATGTATACAATGTATATTACATGAAATATTTATAACATGTAATAATAACTACTATTGTTATTCTCATTTTTTTTAAGATTTTATTTATTTGAGAGAGAGAATGAGAGATAGCACGAGAGGGAAGAGGGTCAGAGGGAGAAGCAGACTCCCCGCTGAGCAGGGAGCCCGATGCGGAACTCGATCCCGAGACTCCAGGATCATGACCTGAGCCGAAGGCAGTCGCTTAACCAACTGAGCCACCCAGGCACCCCTGTTATTCTCATTTTTGAGATGAGGAAATATGTTAAGTAACTTGCCCGAAGTCCCACAGCTGACAAATGGACAGCCGGGATTTGAGCCCACGCAGTCCGGCTCCAGAGTCCGAGCACCTGAGCTGTACACATCCCGCTTGAGCCAGCGTCTTCTCGTGCACAAGACCTCAGCCTCATCCCCTTTCTGCTGGGTGGTCTCCAGCTCCATCCTACGTGCAGCAAGCCCAAGGCAATGGAGGGCTGGGTGTGCCAGGCCCCTGTCTCACAGATGGGGAAACTGAGTCTGGACTGATGTAGTGCCTGGGCCTGAAAAGGTGACCTCTAATGCCAGGTGCAGCCCTGGCTTTGCCTGCTCCTAACCTGCTGGGGGACTTGAGGCAAGCGCCCTGCTCTCTCTGGGCCTTGGTTTCTGTCCCACCCCCAGAGAGCAGGTAGAAAGGGCTGTCCCAAAGTTTCCAGGTGGGGAGTCCTGGGAGGAGGCGGGGCAGGCCTGGCAGCGGGCACGGAGTGGGCAGGCAGGTAAAGGTGAGACTGGTCCAGGGCTGAAGACAAGGTGTGGAGCCGGTTTTCCCAGGCTATGTCTGAGTAATCCTGTGTCTATATTTATCTCCTCCTTTCTTGGCTGAGCAAACAGAGCCCAGTGGCAGCCTGGCCCACCCCCCCCCGATGCCAGCACGTTTCCCTCACCTACTGGGTGGCCCTGGAGAGTACCGCAGTCTTGGCTCCAAGCTCAGCCTGGTCCACATAGAACAGACAAGGATGCTCAAGCCCTGTGGCTTCCATGATGAATCTGATTGTCAGGGAAGCTCCACGCAGGACTCTGAATACAACGGCAGCCATGGCCTGAGCGATGGTGGTACCTCAGGGGTCTGGGAAAGCCCCGCCCCACACAGGAGCGAAGGATTCCCTTATCTCGGACAGCCATTTTCCTTCCTGCATATGCACTTTGACCCAAGTGGCCGCCCCCATCCCTCCAAGACCTGAAATTCCCAGAGAAGGAAGTCTGCATGTACGGTGGTCTAAAGTCAGACTGCTCTGGGGTTGAATCCTGGCACCCTGACCTTGGGCAAATAACCTGTGGCTCAGTTTCCTTGCTTGTCAAATGGGGCCAAACCTTCCTATTTCCCAGGGATCTTATGAACTGACAGATGGGATGAGCTTGCTGGGGAGGGGCTGTCTTTCCCTACTTGCTTCCACCCTCTCAGGCCCAGGCCCACAGCAGTGAGCGGGAGCCTCACAAGGTCCACAAGGGGACATATATGTATATGACTCTCACAACATGCACACACTCACGGACATCCCTAATTCTGAGAGGTGCATATACACTCAGGACGTATTAGGTAAGTTAGGGCTTGGACCCTGGGAAGATCCCAGAAAGAACCAGATACTAACTTTGCTGAAACCCTTCCCAGAGAGGGCAGGACAGGTGGCCAGTCAGGCCAAAAGAATGATGGGAAGAGAAGGACATCTTGTCGAGAGATGGCTCAGCCTGGATCGTGCCAGGGCTCCATCCTCCTGACCCCAGCTGGGATCCCTACTGCTAGCTAGGCTCCTGCCCCAATTCTGGCCTTTGCCCTGATGGTGCCACCTTCCTGACCCTGGGGAGCCCTGGGCCTGGTGCACGTGCACCACGGCCCTGCCTACTCCCAGGCTGGATTAGGCAGAGTCCGAGGACGTGCTGGGCTGGCAGGCTCACGGGCGGGGCGGGTGCCGGCGCTGGGGCTGCCCTATGCTGGCTTGAGACTGGGCCGCAGCAAGGCCTTGTATGGCTCTGGCAGTGTAGCTCAGCTGGCGGCACCCATTGGCTGAGCCGGCACTCCCAGCCGGGGCTGCCAGGGCCCCAAACCACGGTAACCAGAGCCGCCAGGAGCTGGTGGATTAGCATGGCCGCCTGCCCACTAGCCTGCCTGCCACCAGGGCTGCTCTTTTCCTTTCCTAAAAAGGCAGAGCTGGGCAGGAGAGCCAGGCAGGTGAACTTGGGCCTGGGGTAGGGGAGGGGTGGGCAGGGTGTGCAGGTGGCTGTGCTGAGGGTTCAGGAATCCTAGCACTGGCCTTGGGCCAAGCCCTTCTCGGCTCTGGACATCAGTTTTCTCATGTATAAAAGGGGGCAGTGGGCAGCTGGGTCTCCCTAAAGTGGCTGAGGCTTTGATGGGACCAGGCAAGGGAATTGTATGCTAGGGACCCCAAACCCAATGCAGATTCAAGGGCTGCTCAGTAGCAAAGAGGCAGATTCTCCTTCCATAGGAAGCCAACCACTTCCCAAATATAAGGGCCTGATTTTAAGTCCCAGCTCTGCCACTGACCACTATGACCATGGGAAGCAGCCACATCTGTCTGAGCCCCAGGCTGCCTCCTCTATAAACAGGATAGGGCTACAAGCCCCCTGTCCTGTGATGAGCCCCTGCAGTCAGCCCCAGTCTGCTCTTTCTCAGCTGCTCTCTGTCCTCCCCTGACCCTTTCTTCTGCCCATTTCTCTCCCTCATGCCCATCTCAGGCTGGCCTGCCTTCTAAAGCTGTCCTGCCTGCAGTGGCCTGGCCCCAGGAGTCTCCAGGTCCTGAGCCCAGAGAGGGTCCAGGCCTTAGGATGAGGGCAGGGTCAGCCCAACCCCGGATGGGGAGCCAGGCAAGCTTGGCTAAGGCCTCTGTTGTCACAGACAGCAGCTTACGCCCTCCTGAGGCTCTCGGTCAGGATCTTACTAGGTCAGTGGCCCTGCCATTTGCTAGGGTGTGATTTGGGGCTCGACTCTTCACATGAAAAATGGGGCTGTGTGCCCCGTCTGGCCTTACTTCAAAAGGGAAATTGCTTCATGACCCCTAGGGAGCAGCTGTGGGAGGCCCGGATGTGTGTAAATGACTGGGAGGCCTTGGGCCCCGTGGCAGGTGGGTGAGGGCAGGTGGCGAGTCCCGCAGAGAATTCACACACAGTTTTCAGGCTCTCGAGTATGGGAAGCCAAACCTTGGCACCTGCCGGTTGATCCTTGGGCCTTCGGCCTCTGTCACGGGGAAGCCACGTGGCTACCAGATGGCGTTGCTGAGAAACCAGGCAGCTGCTGGGAAGCAGCCCCAGCCTGGGCCTGCCTTGTCCCACTGCTTCCTGGGCAGAGGTGGTGAGCTGTTTGAGACCCAGGACTCACCCCTGGGCCAGAGTTCAGGTCACGACGGGCTTCCATGAGGAGCTGCCCCTGCGTCAGGTCAGTCTTCACACTACCTCTGACTAGCTGTGCACCTGCAGCTGGTGGCGGTCCTTTCTCCTCTAAGGATGGGGGCCGTAACTCTCATCTTCCTGGGTTGTCATAAGGACTGCAAATCAGGTTTGTCAAATGCTAGGCACAGGGCGTGGCATCCACGAATGCTCTTCTTTCCGTGGGGCTGTTTGGGACACTTCCCACTAGCCTGGACTGAGACCCAGGGTCCACAAGGACTTGCTGTCCGGTGGCCGCTCCGTTGGTGGCTCGTCATCCTTGCACACCCCATGATTCTAATGCCAAAGGCCATCTTCACTCTCTGGGGCCTCTTCCAGACCTTTGTTTATTTTCACCACCTGGAAAAATCCAGCACCTTTGAGGCTGACGTCATCGGCCCCGCCCTGCCCCCTGCCACTCCTTGACATCTGCTGGTCTCCTGGGGGCACTTCTGACTTTGGGACGTCCTAGCTTTGTGTGATTATCTTGAGGGCTGTTTCCAGGGGCTCTGGGTCTCATCCCTTAGGCCTGGCCACGTGTCTTGCCTTGGCTGCTGAAATGTGAGCGGAGGGAGGTGGGCTTCCAGCTGGAAGGATTTATTTGTCAGTGCAGCACTCTCTTCTTCTGCCTCTGAGGTCAGGGGAGCACAGGGATGCAGCCTCCATCAGTCTGGGTCTCTAAGTGACTGGGATCTGTAGAACTGCCCTGCTGACCCACATCGAAAGTGTGGCCAAGGGGAAAAATATGCTTCTGCCGTCAGTCCCGGAGTTTCGGGAGCGCTTGTCTCTGTGGCAGGCAGCCCTCTCCCGACTGCTTCCTACTCCCTGGCTCAGAGCCCCCATCTCCCCCCAGGCCCTGCAGTCACCAGAGGTGCCCGCCATGCCCCGGTCACTCGTCCCCTGGCCTGTCCCTCTGCGGTGGCCTCCTGGTTCCCTGTGCCCCAGCTGCCTTGCCGGAGGCCAGCCATCCTCTGCCACACCTGGCTCGCCTCTGAAATAATGAGTGAATGAGCCATTTCTGTTTTCATCCAAATCCCCTGTCACTTGACCGCTGGCCTCTCTCTGTATCAGCCACCCATGTGCTTCCCGGCCCGTGAATTTGGTTGGCATAACTCACCTCTTCGTTTGCCCATAGTCTCATGTCCTGCATCCCACTGTCCCTCCGTCCCCCAGCTGGGCAGAACCCTGACCCTGATGCACCGACCTGGCCGCCCACACCCCGGCTGCTGAGCTCGGCGGGAGAAGCCACGCCCGGGGAGCAGCCGGGGCCTCAGTGCCTGGTTCCCCTGGCCGGCTTTCTCCTGCTCCCCTCCCCACTCGGTTTCACAGAGAAATCCCTCCGCAGGGATGCTCTCAACTTCCTCTCACACAGCAGGCACTGGCTTCCCTGCACCTCTTCCTGTGGGTCACAACGGAGGATGTGTGTGTGTGTGTGTGTGTGTGTGTGTGTGTGTGTGTGTGTGTACTTGATTTTCACCATCTCCTTCCCCCACTGCAGCACATGTGAATCTTTCTTCCCTGGGCCCCATATGTCCCTTTCAACTACTGTCCCACTCTCCCCTGGGAACGTGTCCCGGATCTGCTGTCCCTGCTTCCCACCCTTTACTCGACACCCAGCGGTACCTGTGAAGGGCCCGCTATGCACCAGGCACCGTGCTAGGCCAAACTGCCCCAAAGTCAGCAGCGATCCCCTCATTGCTGAAACAGAGGCTCTTAGGTTCTCAGTGCTGAACTTCCGGGCTGCTCCTTCTCATGGCTTCCCCTTCCTTCTCTGACCCTAAGGTGTTTTCCAAGAAAGGTCTCCAGGACGACTCAGACCCAGTCTGGACGAGAGCTTTTGTTCTCTCCCGCCACAGCAATTATGGCCACTGCAATTGGATCATTAATGGCATCATTAGGAGGTAATGTACATGCAATGACGTGTTAGAATGTAAGCTCTTCGAAGGCAGGACTGTTTTGCCTACTGTTGTATCCAACCATCGGCCCCTCACTGGTGCTCAGCAAATCATTATGGAAAGGGAAAGGTGGGGATCCATGCCTGCCTTTTCTCCCTGGTACCCCCAGCCCCCCAACTGCCACGCCTGTTCAGAGAAGATTTTTGAAGGCTTACTCTGTTCAAGGCTACATTAGCCACCCTGTATACACCATCTCACTGAATCCCCACAACCACCCTCCATGTTACGTTTGGGCAGTGGAGGCCCAGAGAGGTTGTGTAATTTGCCCAAGGTCACACAGGCAGTAAGGGGCTGTGTCATGATCTGATTCCAGGTCTTACTCTGTAGTGAGTTGGATGATGGCCTTCCAAAGTGAAGCCCATGCCCCAGTTCCCAGAACCTGTGAGTGTGACCTTAATTTGGGAAAAGGGTCTTTGCAGTTGTATTCAGTTACAGGTCCAGAGATGAGATCATCTTGGATTAGAGTAGACCACAAATCTCTTGACCAGTGTCTTTAGAAGAGAAGGGGAGGGGGAGGGAACCTACAGAGAAGGTGGGAGGAAGGCAGGGCTACAAAAACCAAGGCCCACCAAGGCTCACTTGCAGCCACAGCAGCTGGGAGAGGCGTGGATCGGACCCTCCTTCAGAACCTCCAGAAGGAACCCACCCTGCCGACACCCAGACTTCAGACTTCTGGTCTCCAGAACTCTGAGAGAATAGATTTCTGTTGTTTTTAGCCATGGCAGCCCCAGGAAACATAGATCCCAGACCACAATGGTGCTGTACTTGGTGCTTCTCACCAGGCCTGGAAGCCAGGGGCCACACGAGGCCCAGGCTGTGTGTCTGGGGCCTGCTCACGTGCCTCCTCTGGGCCTGATGGCTCTGTAGTAAAGCAGCACTCCGGACTCCAAGCATCCCTCCAACTCTGACATTCTACAACCCTCCAGAAAAACCATGAGCCAGGCGAGCAGGGCTATGTTGGGATTTTCAAATTTATTCCAACGTGCTGTGTGTTTTTTTTTAAAAAATATCCTCAGGCTGAACACTCAGCCGGAGCTGTAATAAAGGCAATTATTATACTTGTAAAAACCTCTCATTCACAGTACAGATGTAATTTACAACAAAGGTCACACACATCAATACTGAGCATTTTTTTCCTTTTGTACATCAGACTCTGTGCTTTAGACCTGCATGGATTTTTTGTTGAGTTTTTTTTTTTCTTTTGCACTGATATATACCATACCGACATTGCAAGATGCAAGTGTAGAAACTGGAGTTTAAATAAAATCACAGGCAAAATTACCCCATCCCAATGTGGCTGCTGTACATATCTACAGGACAATTTTTGGAATGTATTGCCATTTAAGAACATAGAAACTCTCTACAGACCAGTTCACATACGGAATACATACACCTTTTAGAAAAAAAAGGCAAATATTTATCTTACAGAGCACATGTATCTTACATTTGCCTACACGTTTCTTTTTTCTGTTTCTTTTTCTCTTCTTTTTTTTTTTCTTTAAACACTAGGTTTAGTAAAGTGATCATAAGTGCCGAAGCGGTTTTCTAATGGAAAGCAGACTGGAGCCACAACACGGAAGCAGAATTTGGGGGACAGGCCTCCGGGAGCTTTCTCCCCCTGCTCAATGCTGCAGATCTGTCTCCGAGGCAGGACTTTTGCTTTAAAGGAGGATTTTTCTGGAGAAAGGACTGGAGAGCAGTTCAGCTCAGATATATTGCTGGTTCCTATTCAGAAGTGCAGGGTGAGAATGGAAAGGGGCTCCAGGGATCCGGAAACTAATTCTTTCAGACTTTTTCCCACAGAGGGAGGCAGAGGGACTTCTGGGTCTGGAAGTTGGAGGTGATGGAAGAGGGAGAGTGGGCAGTTTGCTGTTGTCAGCATCCTGGAGGGTCTCTGTGGCTGGACCAGAGTGCAAGCCATGGGCGGGGGGGCCGGGGGGTGGGCCTGGGGAACAGTGCCTCGGAGAGGAACGGGGTTAGTACCCAGAATGGCCCTCAGCTTGCTGAGGGTGGAGGGCATCCTGGAGGGTAGGCCTGGGGGCTAAGTGTCTTGGAATTCCCAACAGAGGACGAGGGCTGGCTCTGAGACCTCTGCAGTTTGGTTCCAGCCACAGTGCCAACAGCCAAGGACCAGAGCGAGCCTGGACTGAGGCATGGCTGGCTGGCACATTTCGACAGAGCACCAACAGGTGTCTATGGCAACAAATCAACACTGCTCTTGGTACAGTCCCCCCTAACAGGGACAGGAGCGTCACACGCAAACTGCAGATGTGGAAGTGGTTGGGAGTGGGGCAGGGGGTGCCGGGGAGGGCATGGAGTGAGCGTCCCTTTCCAAATTATGGAGGTGTGTGTGTGCTGGGGCCTCTGTGCTCGGGGGAGCAGGGGTAGAGTCTAGCAGGAGGGGTTAGCACTGTGCCCAGTGATATCTGTCTCAAGCTGGTGGCACTGATTCCATCCCTCTGGGGATCGGTGTGGGGCAGCAGCCCTTAAGCCAGATTCTGTTTGTGCATTGTGTCCCTGTCATTGAGAAACGGATCTCTGGTGACTCCCGGTCCCTGTCCCCTCTGCCTGTGCCTGTGGGCCTGGAGTGGCTGTGAGGATTCTCCCCTGGTGGCCACATTGTCCATGACTGGGTCTCCCAGGAAGGAAGCCTCAGTTGGCAGGCTGTCCCAGAACAGGGGAATGACGCCTCGGAGAGCAGGAGTGCATGACTAGGAGGAGAGGCCTGGCCACGCCCAGGGTCAGGGGCTCCGCGCAGCTAGCAGAAACCCCCGTCTGCTACTTTGTAGGTCTGGGCTGGAAGATCTTGCCCAGGAAGGTTTCAAACCTGGGCTGAAGCAATGCCCTTTATCCAGCTCCCAGACCCCAGGGCTAGAAGTGTCCGCTGGTAGGGCTGAGAGGTGAGGGTGAGGGAAGTCTGGGCTGTAACCGGGGCCGGACACCTTTCCACTTCCTGTGAGGCCGAAACAGCGCCAATATAGTCAAGGCTGGGCTTGCTGGCCTTCTCCCCGGGTGGGCGGGAGCCCCAGACTCTGGGCCAGGCAGCTGAGAACTGCCAGCTAACCTCACCCCCAGCACCCTGGAGCCCAGCAGACCCCCAGGGAGGCCCTTCCCTATTGTCCAGTTTGTGTCTTACAGAACCTGGGGCTGGCCTGTCTACTCAGCAGAGGCCAGGGAGGGAAAGGCCCTGAACTGGCAGAGGAGGGGATTAGGGCCTCAACCGGTGTCCTGTCTACACAACTTCAACAACTCAGGAGGCCCCAGGCACAGGATTCACATGGCCTGGCTGAAGACTTGGGACTGGTCAGGGAATTCCGGGCTCTGTAAGGCGGCTTCAGCACCTAGCCCGGGGGGGCCAGGACCATGATCCCTGTGCTTTCTCCCTCTTTGTAGAAACAAAAGAAAAGTTCTGGAAGGTTCGGAGAAAACCTGCCTCTCCCAGGGTAGGGTAAACACGAGTTCTATATTTCACATTGGGATTTTAATTTCTGGTCATATTATTTTTCTTACAAAGCAGGTTTTTACCCCAGGAAATATAGGGTAGGTTCTTGAGGGAGGAGATGGGAATGAGGGAGGAGACACTGGCTAGGACTGATTGCTCTGGAGAAGAATTCCGTTCACTTAGGACAATACTTCTAGGTCAAGAGAATCTGAGGAGGCTGGGAGAATTACCAAATACCATCGTGTGTGTGTGTGTGTGTGTGTGTGTGTGTAATTTTTAAAGAGATTTAAGCCAACAAACAGGCCTGGGCAGTTCCCACCAGTCATGGTTTTGGGTATTTCCTGGGGGTAGTGGAGACCTGACAGTGTGTAGGGTGGGGATGAGGGGAGGAATCCAGTCCAGCTGAAAAGAAGTCCAGAAACGGGTCCCTATAAACTTCCAGTTCTGAGCACTAGAAAAGCCCAGCCATGGAAGAAATAGGGCCCTTTGAACACTAGGGACCAAACATGCAACAAAACCCAAGCCCCAGCCTCAGAAATAGCAAGGCAATGCACCTTGGATCTTGACCCCTAGGGGTTGGGCCCTGTCACTTCGGCCTTGTGGGTAGTTTCTAGAACAAGGGAGGCAGCCTGTAGCTGGGGCCCTGAAGCAAGGCCTCAGTTAGGTGCCTTGGGAACCAGGAGATGAACAGTCAGGGCTCCTTTCGCAGCTTAGGGGCTAGGGGTGGGGGGTGGAGGGGAAGGGTTGAGGGTGGAGGACTGGGGGAATTTGTCAGGATGCCAGGATGGGTCCACAACTCAGGCCACCTGGGTATCAGGGAGCTCTGGGGGAAACCAGCAAGCTCCTACCTCCTATCTGCTCCTCTTATTTGTGTTGAAATCCTAAGAAAGGTAACATTTTCTTTTCCTTAGGAAAAAGAAAGCTGGGGTTTTCTGGGCCTGCCTGTGGAGGCTGAGTGGGGTCGCCGCTGCCTGTGGCCTCCTGCCATGGGCCACTGGCCCTTCTGCTGGCAGTGAGCGTGGCCACTAGCTGGGGTGGAATGGGGTGGAATGAAGCAGCAATAAATAGGAACCATACACATCTGTACATAGGAGTGCTTGCTTTTACATTTAATTATATATTTTTTAAAGTTTCTTTTTTTTCTCCTTCAGTGCATCCCCCTTTCCCTCAGCAAATGGCTACCTCTTGCCGGCCTTGGGGGGGGGGTGGCTGCAGACCACAGTGGCCCAGGCTGAGGCCCCACCTACACCCTTTCTCAAAAAAGCACAAAATATTCACAGCCTCAAACTCCTCATGGTTTTTTTTTTTTTTTTTTTTTATGTGTGCGTGTGTTTTGTTTGTTTCTTTTCAAGCAACAAAAGGTATATAGAAAAAGGCACAGGTAACTGCATACGTGGGAAGATAGAACAGTTGGGGGCTGAGCAGAAGCTGCTTGGACAGATGGACAGATGGGAGAGGGGGCCCATGAGAGCGAGATGATTCGAGGAAGCTGGCTGGAAACGTCTGTTGCTGAACACCGGAAGCCAGATGCTGAAGCAGTCGGAGAGAGGCTAAGTGCTTGGGGGGCCCCTGTCCTTGGGCTGGTGTGGAAGTGCCCCAGGCCCCCCACTTCCTGAGGGCTCGGGAGAGCCCTGACTGGTCCTGGGTTCCCCAGAGAGGTTCCTCCTCCGGGCTGGGAAGCGAGCGGAGGCCTCTGCCAGGCAGCCTATGGAACTGCTGCGGTCCAGGGGCGAGGCGGTGGAGGCCACGGGGTTGGCCAACGTGTGTGGTGACTCCAAGCGGGGGCTCCAGGACTCTGGCCTGTGGCCTTGGGGTAGCCGGGGCGAGGCCTCGTGCGGGGTGCAGGGGCTGTGGGTGGGCATGGGCTCTGCGGGCACCTCAGCCACTCGGGGCTCCCAGTCAGGAGGTCTGCCCAGGCCCCCACTCGTCCTCTCCCCCTCCTTGGGGTAGTCCCTGCCCTCCAGCTCTGACGACAGTGTGAATTTGGATACCTTAGCCACAGGGGACACGGAGGCTGATGAGCTCTCAGTGGGACTCCAGCGGCCTCGCTCCTGGGCCTCCCGGGCCCCTGTCAGATCACTGCCACCTCCTGAGAAGCCACTGACCCAGGCGGCGGTGGGCCCCGGCAGCAGGGTGGGGTGGGCCCCCGGCCGGGCCTGCACCATCTGGATCCCGCCAATGGGAATCAGGGGGCACGGGGCACGGCTCAAGTGCTGGGAGTGCAGAGGGAGGTGGCTGAAGATGTTCTCCTCTGTCCGGGCTGGGGTGTGGCCGTGGAAGTCATGGGGGGCCAAGAAGGGTCGGGAGGAGGGAGGATGAGCAGGGCCAGGTGAGCAGGAGGGACTCCGGGATGCGGCCTTCTGCTGGGGTCAGAAAATAAGACAGGGTAAGGCAAGCGCTGCGTGCTGGCACATGGAGACCCCAAGGCCTAAAGCTGAGGGGTCAGGGGGCTCGCCGGAGACCACACAGGAGTCCTGGCTGAGCTGGGGCGGGAGCTGAGCTCCGACTCCCTGCCCGTGGTGCTTCCCTGTGCTGGTGCGCTCTCTGAGGTGGGCTGTCCCCAGCCCCGCGGTGACCATGAGCACACGAGGTCCCACGGTCTTCGTGCTTCCGGCCAGCGCACCTGACCGCCACGCGCCTGACCCTCTATCTTGGTTCTGCTGCCTCTCCTGTTCCTAGAGTGGTCTTGACCCAACTCTACCCTTGGATATGAGGTCCCACTCTAGGTTCTTTACCTTCTCCCACCCCATCAGGAATTGTAGTATGACCCCAAAATTAAAGACCAAGGAAAGATTCGCAGCCCGTGTTCCTCCAGGAGCTTGAGCCTCTGATGGTGTCGATGCTGCTGGTAGTGAAGGGTGGCGTTGGGTTATGACAATATGGCGACAGAAAAGGCACTGGGAGGTAAAGGTAAGCTGACAGTGATGGTGTTGCATGGTAGTGGCAGTGATAGGATGGTACTGGGCTGCCAACGTGGCAACGCTGATAGAGCTGACCCGGCGGTGGCCAGGGCTTGTTAGTGTAGTGAAGGTGGAGATGGCGTTGGGGACGGGGACAGTGATGGTGCTGATGGTTTGGCAGGGATGGCGTTGGTTGTGGTGTCTCTGAGGCTGCTGGTGACAGGGCTGTCGGAGATGTGGGGTTGGGGGGCTGGGAGGGGAATGGCACCAGCATTTTTCCGCCTGCATCCAAGGCCAGCCCCAGAGCCCACACTCTGCTGCTTCTGAGGCCACCCTGGCTGACTTCGGGGGCCCGGGCATGGTGCCTGCCCCAGGAGGAGCCCCCCAAACCTCTGCTATGTTGTTAGCAATCACCGAGCTGGCAGGGCTGTGTAGCTATGGGTCTGATGCCTCAGGGAGGAGTGCAGGAGTGCACTGAGTGCCCCCCCCCGCCCCTCCCGGATCAGGGACGAGCAGCCCGGCCGCTCAGGGGCAGGAACTCACCCACGTGGAGGCGCAGGTCTCGGGGCTTCTGCCAAGAAGCTTGTGAGGTAGAGGCGCGGGCAGGTAGAGAGCCCGCGGGGCCAGCCCCGAGCCCGGGCCGCGTTCGCCTGCTGAGGGGCTGCCTGGCCCAGCCCAGGCCCACTTTCCTGGCAGCGTTGACCGTGGCGGTGAGTCGGCCTGGCCCGGGGACCGTCTCCTGGTGGGTGAGTGTCTGGGGGGGCCCGGGTCTGGGGCTCCCTTGCGTTCGGGGGGCGGATGCGCTCGAGAGGGCAGTTCTCTTCCTGGGGGGTGGGGGGTGAGAGGAGATAGCTCGAGTCGTGGAGACCCACAAGGGAGAGGGCCCGTCTGGGGGCCAGGCGGGCTGGGGGTGGAGGCCTGTGGCTCTCGGGCCGGTGAGTGTCGCTGGGGAGACGAGTCGCTTTTGCTTAGTGAGTGTTTGTGGGTCAGTTGTGGGCGGCTGCCTGCTTCTTTGCTTGGGGACCATGGCCTCCTTGGGGACACAGCCTTGGAGCTCAGGGCTGAGCCTGTGTCCTTCTCCATGGGGCCCAAAGGAGCCGGTCCCAGCCGGGGGAGGCACAGGGCGCTTTGGCTGGACATGGAGCAGCTGCCGGCTGCCAAGCGCTCGGCTTCCGACCCCGAGCTGCCCCGCGTGGCCTGGCCGCCCGGGGTGGCATCTGGGGGCTGAGGGCCCGGACCGGGGGGGGAGTCTGCCGGCAGCAGGGCCGGCGGGCCAGGTGGGGGTGCGTCTGAGGCTGGTCCCGGGGGCTCGTCCTGGCTCTCCTCTCCGTCGTCATCCTCGTCTTCGTCCGGGTCCGAGTCCGAGTCCGAGTCCTCCAGGTCTGAAAACTGGTGCTCCGCCACGGCCTCCGAGCCCTCCCGCCCTTCTGAGTCCGGGAACGGGTCATCACTGGGTCCTGAGGGGTGGACAAAGGAGACCCCGGGGTCACAGCCATCCCCACACGCCGCCCTCTGTGCCTGGGTCCCTGTTTGCAAGCCGGGCCTGATCGTTGTGGTCATGGCTCGAGCTTGTGGAGAGAATGGGGGCCACCACAGCTATGGGAACACTTCATCAGGAGTCCCAGTGAACACCAGTTACCTTGTCATCCACCCTGTGCCAGGTTCCTTCTAAGACCTTCACGCGTGTTAATTTATCTAGTCCTCAAATGATCTCGGGAGGTCGGCATTGTTGTTATCTTCGTGTTACAGATGAGGGAACCAAGGTAAGCAAGATTAAGTAGCTCGCTCAAATAAGATAAGTCCTAGGGCTGGGACTGAACCCTAGCAAAGGAGACAAGCTTTTTGTTAGTTTGCCTCTTCACTAGGATGTCAGTGCTGGCTCCCCGCTGAGCCTGTGAAGTCACCTTGCTGTGCTGTCATCTCCCCCTCTGTCAAATGAATGTGACTGTCTCACCTCCCTCACCGGCTTGGCCAGAGGAGTAAACACAAACCTGGCACAGAGAAATGGCTCAAATAATTACGACCCCGCAATACGTTCATGAAGAAATCTATCATCCTGGGACCCAGCAGCCAGGCTGGCCGGCCCAGCAGCTCCGGCCGTGCTCAGTCTAAACACACATCTGCCACCATGGCCAGGCTGCTGCTGGCTGGCCCAGTAGCATCGGGCAGGTGGCAGGTGCTGGCCTCTGGGGCGTGGGGGTGGGGGGGCGGTGGCTAAGCTGGCCTCAGACGGCAGAGCATAGTCCCATCCCTGCTGCTCTTGTCCAAAGGACCTGTTGCACTTGCAGAATTCCTGCCACCCCCAGCCAGGAGGGAATGGAGCTCTGGAATACCTCCTGGTCTGGCTGCTGGTAGGGCAGCCCCAACCAGCTGGGTCACTTCGAACATGACACCAGTCTAATGTGGGCATCTCTGAGATGGGCAGCAGTCAGGACTCGGGAGAGAGCTCTGCTAACATCTGGTCCACCTGTCAGGCTCCTGAGGGTTTGGGTCCTGCCAGTTCCTCTCCGGGCATATCGCCAGCCCCACCGCTTCACTTGGACACACCAGCACCCATTCCACCACTGACCAAGAAAGCTGGACACACATGCTCACTCGGAGCACGGCTGCAGCCGGGCTTCCAAACTCCACCATGCCCAGCGGCCCTGGGACTGGAAAGCCTAGCGTTCATGCTTCTGAATAGCTCAGCATGCAGCGGTTAAGATGCCTGAAGTGGATGACAGTGGGTCAAAAACCATGGGGTGAAACTGGGGTTGGCAGGTGAAGGGCAGGCCAAGGGACCAAAGGCAGGGTCTCCTGGCAGCCAGGAGCAGAGAGAAGGCAGGAGGGATGTGGATGGGGGGAGGAGGGTATGCAAAACACATAGTTGCAGTGCCCCAGGCCCTGCCTCAGACCTATTTCAGACCCAGCAGTTAGCCTAGCCTCACCCCTCATTTACATATGGGGAAATCCAGGCCCAGAGGGGGCAAGGCCTTCCTCCCCAAGATCAGCCAAGGAATAGTGGCTGAGTCAGGACTAAGGTTTACAACCCTTGCATTATTATACTGCCAGTATAAAAATGATGTTTATGCACCGAGAAGCAGGAAATTGTCTGGGTTTGGATCCCAGCTTTACCCTTCCTTGCTGTGTGATGCTGTATAATTGACTTTATGTTCAGTTTCCTCATCTATAAAATGGGGGTAAGAGCAATAAAAGTCACCTCATGAAGCTGGTGGGAGGATCGTGAGGGTCTGACACATAGTAAGTACCCAATAAAACTTAGCAGGTATCTCAAGTACCCCCATACCCCAAGCAGATTATCAGCATTGCAAACATCTCACGGTTGACGGTCAGAGCAGTAATTCTACTAGTGAGGGAGAGTCAAGACCAGTATCCCCTTGATATCCAGCAGGGAGGGCTCCTAAACAGCCTCTTTACCAATGAGGATGTGGAGGCCCAGAGTGGCCTGCCCTAGGCACCCAAAGGAGGAATGATGGAAGCCAAGGGTCCCCTGCCCAGAACACGGTTCTCCAGGCCCCATGCACCTGGGCTCCTGCAGGGCTGTATAGGATGCCCTTGCCAGGGGGGCCCATCCCCAGCACCCCCCATGGCGCTACCAGTCCACTGCTGGGATCACCGGCAAGGCTCCATCCACAAAGCCCAGCCAGCTCCAGGCCTGGGACCAAGGAGGAGATGCAGAACGAAGCCTGTGAGGGCGCTGAGGGGGCCTGGCCACACGGTGGCGCTGGTGCCCAACCTCCTCACTGTCAGGGGCGGGGCTGCGGCGGGGACCTGGTCACAGGGAGGCAGTGGTTTCCAGGCTGTGCTCCCCAGAGCCACTTGGTGTCTAGCAGACAGGCTCCTCCCCGAACCTTCCTCATCATCATGGAGAGTGGCAACTCCGTCCTTCCACTTTCTTAAGCCATAAACTTCGGACTCATCCTTGGCTCCTTTTTTCTCTTTTTTCTCATGCCACCACCAGTAGTCCCCCTTTGTGGTAGCAAAACCTGTCGGCTCCACATGCTGAATGTTTCCAGAACCCTACCACTTCTCCCCACCTCCACCCAGTCCAAGCCAACGTGTGCTCGGCCTGATGACTGCCTCCAGCCGCACCCCTTCTTGACCATCCTCTGCACACAGAGTCACTGAAAGTTGGGGGGACATTGCTGCACTGCCAAGCCCGTCCCTTGACCTTCATGGCCTTGTTCTCTGAGTTCATCTCCCCCCACTTGGGTCCTCGGGGGCTCTGGACCTTCTGTTCCCTCTGCAGGGAGAGCCCTTCCCCAGACCCCCGGCCCCACCCCTGCCAGCTTCCTCACCCCTCCCTTCATGTTCTCTGCTCACACCTACCAGAGTGAACCCTCCCCACATCTCCCAGCCCCTCACTCACATTTTTGCTTCCTACTCATTGACCCTGCCCTATTCCGCATTTGTCCACTGCCCTGCTCCCTTCGAGAATGTAAGCTTCCAGAATAAAACATAGTTCTATTCACTGTGGGATCTCCAGCAGCCCGAACAGAGCCTGGGACAGGCTCAGTAATTATTTCTAGAACAAATATGCACTGATTTTATCCTCAGACAAGGTGGGTATGGTTATCCTTTTTTGCCTCATTGGGAAAACGAGATTGGGAGAGGGGCAGGGACCAGCCCTGGGTCCCCAGGGGACCCTCCGTGAGGTACAAGTTGCAACCTCTTGACTCTCACCCAGGGCGGGCTCTGCACTCGGGCTCTGGCTCCCCCAGTCCAGCCCACCAGGCACTGGGATGGTGTGCAGCCAGCATTTTGTGTGACCTTGAGCAGCCGCCTTTACCTGTCTGAGCTTTGCTTTCCTCAACCTAAAATGGGGCAACACAAGTTTCTACCGCTGATTATGAGGACTCAGTGAGACAACAGGTATAAGTGGCCTAACGTGCATTCTGGATAAGCACGGTAACCCCACATTCTCATTTTGGTGGCAACAGCCCCATGTTCATTGTGTTCAGTTCAGTAGAGGTGATTTATTCCTCCTAAAAGGAAATGTGCTTTAACTCTTTTGTAAGACTGTAAATAGATCTTGAAATCATAAAAACAAAGACACACGCACACATACACGCACACATACACACCCCCCTTTGTCACACTCTAAATCCTGATTCTGATTTTAGGGAATCTGGCCAAAGGGTTGCTGGGTACAGGAGGAATGACCCTAGCCTCCCTGACCTCCCTTTGCCCGGGGTGGGGAGGGGGAGACACTGTCCACCTGCCACAGTCCGTCTGGCCTCCTCCCTGGAAGCTGTGGCTGACCAGGGCCTTTGACTCCCCCTCTCCTCTGCCGGGGTTTTTCAGAAGTAGGCTCTAATGTGCCTCTTGCTGATGGAGGACTTTGGCCAGGGTGCGGTGCTGGGGGTGTGGGATGAGATGGGGAGGTGGCAAGGGGCTGTCAGGTCTGACTTTGGCTCTCTTGAAAGCTCCCCAAGTTCGAAAAGGCCCAGGTGTCAGGCTCAGGCCCAGAGTATGGAGGTGTGGGTGAGGGTGTGGGAGTGTGTAAGTGTGTACGTCACAGTGTCACCGGGACGATTTATGAGAGAATTCACAGCACGTGGTTACAACGCGCCTGCCACGGAGTGGGTGCTCGGGCAATGTTGACTACGATTACTCATGTGCTAGTTTATTCAACACACATCCACTGAGCACCTGCAAGGTGTCAGGCATGCCACCTCCCTGGTAGATGGTAACGCACACTCACTAGGACGGCACAGCATGGACTGTAGTGTTTGGAGAGGAGGGGGCGACCCCCCCTGTAAATTTAACCTTTCTCTCCCAGTAGGTGGGAAAACTGGAGGGGAGGGCCTGGAAGCCCGAGAGGAGAGAGCAGGGAGGGGAGGACAGAAGGGAAGGGAGGGCATGGGGACGGGTGGGGGGGCAGGCAGAGGAAGAGGGGGAGACGGCGAGGGGGGAAGAGGCAGGGAGGAGGGAGTTGGCAGTTGGTTACCTTCTTCGGCTTCCTGCTCCTCCAGCACCCCTGTCTCTTGGCACTTTTTGCTGTGGGCCTTCGACTTCATGTGCTTAGTCAGATTCCCTGGAAAGAAATGAGAAGGGACTCAGGCTCGGTCGTGAGGCAGGGGGCCAGCGTGGGCTCGCAGATGCAGTGCCTGGCGGGCAGGCTGTGGCTTCGAAGACCTGTCAGGGCCCCTTGGGCTGCAGGGGCTGAGCCCTGCAGGGGGGGGGCGGGACATCCCTGCGCCCAGGTGCTCAGGCTGGGAGGAGCCACACAGCTACCAATCAGGACAGTACCCAGGAGCTGGGCGAGGGGGGGGAGGGGGCCGGGAGAGGGCAGAGGGTGTAATGAGGAAGCGAGCTGCTGGTTAAAAAACAAACAAAAAAGAAATTAAAAAGACAACTCATGTGTAATAGGTTTTTCCGCTTTGGGTTTAACTCTGAGCCCAGCAGCTAGTGACCCTCAAGGAGCAGGATTTTTGGCCTTCTCAGATGCTGGGATGCCCAGAGGGCCCCTGTTAACCGATGACCTGGGTGGGTACTGAGGATGCCCTTCCGACTGAGGCCACACATCGTGGCAACCCACAGGGTTTAGGAAGAGGAACCATGACAAAGTTACTGTTAGAAACGGAGAAAGAGCGGAAGGTGTAGGGAAGTCTGCTGGACAGGGACCTGTGAGCCACAAAGCTGGGGCTCAAGCCCTGCCTTCCTTAGAGAAGTCATGTCCTGGGCCTCCGTTTCCCCCAGGTCACTGTGCTGTGCAGACACAGGCAGGGAGGGCTGGGCAAAGGCTCTGCTCACTCCATCCCTGACTCTGCCCTCAGCGGTCCGTCCAGCCCCACAGCTGATGAGCAGGGGCGGCAGGTCTGCCATAAACCTCTGCGGGCAGGAGCACCCTGGGAAGGAGAGGCAGAGCACCCCAGATGCCTCAGGATGTTCCTTTGGGCTCAGCAGCCACCTCCAAATTGTGATGGTCTCACTGTGGCCTGCAGATTGCTACATTTGCTCATGATGGCTCATATAATAATCCTAAGTGCCCCGAGTCAGGTGCTCTGTCTCACTGAACTTATTAGTTGGCAGGTTTGACTAGATGGATGGAAGAGAGAAGAATGGACACTTGAACGATGCATGGAGAGACTGGTGGGTGGATGGATGGATAGATGGGTAAGTGGATAAGAGGAAAAATGGAGTGAAGGAAGAACAGGAAGAATATGGACAGATGGACAGGGCACTGGATGGAGAGACAGATGGGGAATAGATGGTTAGATGAAAAAAATAAATAGGAGGATAGTTGGAAAATGAGCTCATAAACAGGTGGGAAGCTGGAGAACTGGAGAGGAGGAGAGAGGCAGGGGTGAATGGGAGAGTGGCTGGTTGGGTGGCAAGGGTGAGGGGCTACATGCAAGAGGGGCAGACAGGAGGATAAAAGACTGGGCAGGTGGATGGAAGGATGGATTGGTGGGAGGACAGACGTGAGAATAGGAGGAACAGACAGGATGAGAGAAGAAATGGAAAGATACATGGATAGGAAGACAAACTAGGAGATGGGAGAAATGGCTAGACGGGAGGGAGGGTGGGTGGGTGGGTGGGTGGGTAGAATAGGAGAGAGTCCACAGGTGAACCAAAGGGTGCTTCGTAATCATTCTGAGAATTTTAAGGAATTTGTAGGGTTTTGCCGAGAAGGTGATGGAAACCTTAACCTGGGATTCCCTGAGGTACGCAGGTCAAGGGCAGCAGGGATGGAAGGGGACTTGTTTCTTTCCTTTTTTCCCTTTACTCCTAGTCTGTGACTATACCCTTCCCCACCCAGATTTTCCTCCTATAACCAGACAGAAACCTGGATCTTTTACTCCTGGCCAAAGGGAAAGCAGAGTCAGAACTTCCAGAAGCATTCTGGGGCCAGAGGGTCCCCAAGGGTCCCTACCTAACACTGGGGGCCTTTGCCCTGTCGTGAGCAAGTAAAGCTTGAGTAGGACATCAAGGGCTGGTGAAGGCAGCTGGGGTCTTCCATGGGCCAGAGATATCAGCGGTCTCCTGAGGTCCTGGGACTGGTCCACTGTCCCCAGACCACAGAGGACTGTTCACACTGCTCATTCTGGCCAGGACATCATTTGCTATACATGTTCCGTCAGGAAGGTTTAGGTCTCTTCTCAACAGTCAGGTGCTGAGCACACAGTGGATGCACAATCACCACACGTGGGCAATGCTCTCCTCATCACAGAAGCAAAGTGTTGGAAGGAACCTCACAGACCACGTAACCCAAGCGCCACCAGGCCCGGGGTGGGGGGAGGGTGGTTTCTTGCTTCTGCTCTAACTCTGGGCCCCATGATGCCATTAGACATGATCACTGACTGTCTCAGCTGCTGGGATGCCACGGGAGGGCTCCCGTTGACCAGCACAGTAAACCCACCAGCCCAGGCCCCCCGATGATACAGAGCCTGGTCTAGAACCAGGCTTTGGGGCTCCAGGGGTCTTGCTTGCTGCACAAGCAAGACCTGGGTTGGTCGAGGAGCTTGCTGGTGCCGGGCTTGAGTTTGGGCTCTGCCGCTCGCTAGCTGTGTGCTCTTGGGCAAGTTTCTTAACCTTCCGAGCTCCTGTTGCTGCAACTCTGAAGTCATACCTACCTCTCGGGGGTGCTGGGAGGAGCTGATGGGCTAGTGCAGGGAGAGGGGCAGCACAGTGTGCCTGGCACACAGCAGAGGCTCACCTCGTGGAGCCCCCTGCCCTCCTGAGCTGGGAACCCACCCCTGCCCGCGTGACCACCACCCTGTACTGGGCGCCAGAGACTCTGCCAGGTGCCATGCTGGCCGTGGACAGAGAGGCGAATGGCTTCACCCTCCGGTCTGGGCTCAGGGGCTTCCAGGAGAAGGTGCCGGTGGCCCCTGGAGGCTGCAGGGAGGAGTCGGGGAGTCTGAGGGGACTCTGCCGGGACAGGCCATGTGGTGTGGGCGACAGGAGACGAGCTGGCTGAGCAGCCCCGAGTGTTTCCCGGTACCCTCCCCGACATCCCCTCCCTGGGCCTCTTCCGTGAACTCAGGGAGGTGAACCCCGTGGCGGCAGGCGCCTTTTTTCGGCTCGGACACTGCTTCTCTGTCAAGGGGCAGAGCCTCGGCTTGCCAGGCACAGCCCACAGCTTCTCACAGTCGTCCCCCCCCACCCCTCCCGAGGCCCCCCAGTCTTGGAATGAAGGAGGAAAGGCAAGCGGATGGAAAATGATGAGTGTCTGGAAGAGAGGCGGGACCTCTGCCGAGGGCACCAGCCAATGACTCTGCCTCCTTCAGCTCCAACCCACTGCCCTCCTTCCGCCCGGGGAAGCTGTCACCGCTGTCCCCTGCGGCGACCGGTGCGAGGGCCTGTACGCGGCACAGCCACCCCGCTGGCATCCGGGAACCATCTGAGAAGAGGAAAGGGGACCCCCGACCTCCACAGAGACATCCTGGCCGCCTTTCCCACGCGCCCCCCCCCCCCCCCAGACGCCTCAGCTCGTGCCCAGGGGCCCGAGCTGCCGCCGCGATGTCTGACACAGACACGGAGACACAGACAGGCAGACAGAGACGGACAGGAAGGGCTCCCCAGGCCTGGGCGCAGCCAGGTGGTGGTGTGGGAGGGGCCTGCAGAGCACCAGGCCCAGCCGGAGCCCAGGGGTGAGAAGGGAGGGAGGGTGTGCAGCCTGAAGGAAGCCGAGAGCCTGGGAGGAGGCGCCGCAGGTTCCCCGAGCCTCGGAGCCTCGGCTGAAGGCGCATCCCACCAGGAGGCTGCATGGGCCCTGGAGGAACAGGAGCCTCAGCGTACTGCGTCTTCCCTCACTCCCCGCGTGCAGGGACAGCCACGAGCAAGCTTCCTCTGCTGCAGCTGGCCACCCCCCCAGCCCCGACCGGCCCCTCTGGGCAGTCACAGTTTGAGAGTCCACCATTTCAGATTCGCTTACTGCTTTGACTCTGAAGGTGTTGTCTTCTGGAAGCCTCTACGAGCACTTGAAGAGAGCTCAGAACACTCCCTGATCGCTGGCTGAGAACAGAGCCTCCTGGGCCTGGCCTGCGGGGCAGTGTGGGCAAGCCCGCACACCCGGGACACCATGGCCCAGGGCATGCAGGGGGTCTGCAGCCCCCCTGCTCAGGTTATGCCCTCTGGCCCCTCTAGGGCTCTGTGCCGGCTCAGAGGGACCCAGGAAGGGACTGCGGATAGGCTTGGCAGGGCCTCCAGTGGAAAGAGCTCTGGAAAAGAGGTGTTCCTGCCAGGGACCAGGCCTCTTCTCTCCACAAAGGGCAGGGGGGAACTGAAAAGGGACCCCTCTTTGGAGAGACTGCTCTGGCTGGGAACTTAAGACGGGTTTTTCTAGTCTCACATGGCAGGGGGAAGGCTCCCCGAGATGGTTGTCTGGGCGCTGGACACAGGTGTGCTCTGGATGGCCCTGGCCTGGGATGTACTCTCAGGACTGGGCTCCTCACGCCGAGAGCAGAACAGGGTGGTCCCCTGGACACAGCCTGGAAGCAGGGGCAGCCGTTGTGACCCACTCTAGAGGCCACTTGATCGGTCACCTGATTTTGCCATTTCTTCCAGAGAAGGGGGGATCTGCTCACGGAGAGGAAGGTGATGGGGGTAATGCCCTGAGGTAGGGATCCTAGGTTCTTGTTACAGCTCTAGAGTTAACAGTCACTTGGTTGGGGTGGGGGGACCTGCTTTCTTCACCTTCAAGGGTGTTTTGGACAAGAGGCTTTTTACTCCGTTACTAAAATTATCAGTCAACTATTCCTATCTCTCTTGTTCCATAAAGTCCCACTGGCCGCCTAAGGCCAGAGGGAGTGGGACTGTAGGCGACACAGTGGGGACAGAGCCCACATCCAGGGTCGAGGCATGCTGGGTTGCGCTGCCTTGGACCTGGCAGGGCTCTGGGGCTGGATGCACCCATGACGCAGGGGGCCGGGCTCCAGGACTATCTGTCCTCTCTGGGGACCCTTTGGAACATTGTTTATGAGACGCCAAGAGAGCAAAAGATCAGAGAAAGAAAGTGGGAGGGAGGGCACCTCCATGCCACCCGAAACCTAGGTGGGAAAGGTTGAGGTCCACTGAGAAGGATGGCCAGAGGACAGAGGAGGGCACGGGTCGGTGGACGGGGTTAGGAGAGCAGAGACGGAGCTCGGGCAGAGAGGGGCCACGAGCCAGGGGATGTGGTAAGCTGCCCCGGACCTGGTCCAGAGAGAGTGGAGGGGGCCAGCAAGAGGAAGAGGAAGGGAGGAAGGCTGGCGAACTCCACAGGGCTTGGCCTGACCTCTCTGGCTAGAAGCAGCTTGACCAACAGAAGAAAGATCAACAAGTGGCACAGCTGAATCTGCTCTCAGGTTCCGTCCGCGGAAATGCCACGTGGCTCCAGTGGGGGCCAGCATGGAGGCCCCCCACGTGCTCAAAGCGGGGAGGCAGGACCCTCATGCCCAAACCCTGACCCAAGAATCTGCAAAGCACAAGAGGCTGAAGCCATCAGGGGGGTCGAGAGCCCCAAGCCTTCCTGGGCTTCACCTCTGTCCCTCCGCTCAGCTACCAGGAAGCGATGTGCAAGCAGCCCTGTCTTCCCTGCGTGGCCTGTGGGAACAGTCAGCGCAGTGCGTGGGGAGGACTTGGCCTCACTTGTTCACACGAGGGTCCGGGGGGCTGCAGCGGGACCCTTCTTCCTTTCTCAGATGACTGCCAGAGCCTGTGCTGAGCCTGCCTCGGGGCGTGGCCGGGGCGGGCAGGTCAGGGCTGCCAGCCGGGCGGGGGGCGGGCGGGCCTGTGCTGAGAGCTGCGGAGGAGCTGGGCGGGTGGGCAGGAACATGGTCTGAGTGGTGAGGTGGGTGGAGGCAGGGGCGAGCTCTGCCATGAGAAGTGACCATGCGAGTGTGCTAAGTGGCTCAGAGTGGAATGGAGTCGCAAGAGTGCTGGTGACAAGTGTGGATGCTGGAGCTCACCAGCTCAGTGGATCAAAGGCTTAAGGAGACATGCAGCGGGACAGGGTGAGGAGGGAAAATGAAAACCAGGAACCGTGTGCAAGAGCGCCACCAGGCGGCGGCGGGGGGAGCACACAGGTGGAGGAGCTGTGTGGGATCCAAGAGGACAGGCTGGGACAGCCAGGGGGTGCCACGGCCCAGTCTGGAGCCGGCTGCTCTGCCACTGGGGAGCCCAGGCAGTGTTGGCGGGGGGAGGCAGAGCTGTCCGGCCCTCTGAGCTCTGTGCTAGGGCTCCCGGAGGGGAGCTCCCTACAGTGGGCCGGGGCAGTGCTCCAGCTGACTGTCTCTTACCTTTGGTTTTAAAAGCAAAGTGACAGTGCTTGCACACATAGGGCCGGACGTCAGTGTGGGTGCGGATGTGTTTCTTCAGCATGCTGGGCTTCTTGCAGCGAATTCCACACTCCTCACAAACATATTTCCCTCGGCCGCGGCCTCGCACATATACATACTCTTCGTTTGATTTGTACCTATGAGCAACAGGCGTCATGGTAAAGGAAAAAAAAAAAGGAGGAGAAGAGGCTGGTCCCCACCTCAGAAGATGCACACGCTTCCTAGCCGCCTCCAGCCCTTCGCGGATATTGGGCGAGGAGGACGCGAACCAGAGAGAACCACGTGGGGGCAGTGCGGGGGGGGGGGGCGGTAGTCGCCCTGGGGATCCACCATGGACCCCTTGCGCCTGCTGTGCCCTCAGCCCGGTAAGGCTGCCCCCTCTCTTCCCTCCGGAGGCAGCAGACCCTGTGCTTCCTGCCGGGAAGTGAAGCCACAGGTTCACGGAGGGTCTCCGCTCCAGAGCCAGCCTTGGCCCCAGCCTCTGCCCGCAAAGGACAGCCCCTCTGGGCCCGCAGAGTCACAGCGCGAGGGACAGAAGGTAACAACCACGCTCTAGCAGCTTCAGCGGCTCCCATCTGCCGAGCACTCCCTCCACGCCGGGCACTTTACACGAACTAAATCACAATCACGAGCACGATATAGACCTAGGATCTGAACCTGCCTGCTCCAAAGCCTGTCCACCTCCCAGGAGTGCTAAAACCGTCTGCTCAGAAGCCACCTGGACACTGGTGTGAGGGGAGGTGGGAGGGACCACCACCACTTCCCTGTTCTCAGAGTCAGAAACTAGGAGCTCTGCGCGCTCTCCCGACCACATCTCCAGATGAGCTGTAAAGCTCTCAGGACCCAGATTCCAGCTACCTTGACCCCAGGAATCCCCTGGGGTCACTAGATTAGGGCCCAAAGCTTTCCTAGGGCAGTTCCTGGGGCAGCCAGCCCACCTGCCAGGACTCGCGGCCACCAGCACTCTTGGACCTGAACCAGAATCCTCTTATTTCCACCTAGAAGGAAGCCCACGAGGCTCACGCAATATGATCCTCATCAAAATGCCTCATTAGCCTCTAATGCTATAAGGGGTGCACATCTCCTGACTAGGGCAGGAAAGGCTCTGATGGGGCCAGTGTGGGTGGTTGCTGGTGTGATTCCAGGAGAAGAGCCTTCTGATGCATGAGGCCGGGGGGTTCTGATGGCATGGGTGCCTTAGGCGAGGTGCGGCCTCTCGACCAGCTGAGCATGACCCCAGCACCCAGCACGAGGCCTGCCTGTGCCCCCCACTCATGCTATACAACAGGGCCCTGCCCAGGGGCCTTGGCACTCAAACTCGGGGCGGGTGCAGGGGGCAGGGAGGTGGCTGGGAGAAGGTGAGGCAGTCGGGACAGCAGCTGGGACTCAGTCCTACTCTCCAGGGGCCATGAGCTTATGGCTGAGAGGATGTCACAGGATGACCTGGAAGAGGGGACTCTATGGGAGGGAGCCAGCAGGTGGCACATCACACACACACACACACACTCACACATACACCCATACTCACACACGTTCACATATACCCATACTCATGCACTCTCACACACTCATACACCCATACTCACATGCACCCATACTCATGCACTCACACACACACTCACATACACCCATACTCATATACTCACACACACAGATGCACCCATACTCATACACTCACACACACACACACTCATACCCATACTCATGCACTCACACACACATACACCCGTTCTCATACACACACACACTCACATGCACCCGTACTCATACACTCACACACACACACTCATACCCATACACATGCACTCACACACACTCAGATACACCCATACTCATACACTCACACACACACACATTCGCATACACCCATACTCATGCATTCACACACACACTCACATACACCCGTACTCATACACTCACACACACTCTCACATACACCCGTACTCATACACACACACACACACTCACATGCACCTGTACTCATACACTCACATACACCCGTACTCATACACTCACACACACATACACCCGTACTCATACACTCACACAGACACACTCAGATACACCCATACTCATACACTCACACACACACACTCATACCCATATGCATGCACTCACACACACTCAGATACACCCATACTCATACACCCCCACACACACTCACATACACCCATACTCATACACTCACACACACATACTCACATACACCCGTACTCATACACTCACTCACACATACTCACATACACCCGTACTCATACACTCACACACACACACTCATACCCATACACATGCACTCACACACACTCACATGCACTCATACTCATATACTCACACACCCATACTCACATACACACTCACAAGCAACACCTCCCCACTCTCACGCTCAGGCACACACTCTCACCTATACTCATACACACTCACACACGTATACACACTCACTCTCACACATGCACTGCTGTCCACAAGTCCCTGTGGTCCCTGGTTTTTTTCAGCTCAGCTTTGGCCAACCAATGCTTCTCCTATTGTCTAAAACCACCTTTTCTCTTTACAGGCCCTGACTGGCCAGTGGTGGGCACCCTGTTCTCAGATTAGGGGCCACCTTTCACCCAGTCCAGGGCAAAGTGACACCTGGTGTTCAAGGGGAGGAAGTGAAGGCTGTGGCGGGTGGCGGGGAGAAATCACTCTTGTCACTCTTATGAAGAGCCCCCTATGGCAAACCGGGGATGCCCGTCTCCCAGAGACAGCGGTTCACCCTCACGCAGCAGGACACCTGGACCCAAATCAGCTACCCACACCCGGATTTTAATTCCTATGTCCCTCTGTGGCCCCCGTGACCCACTCTAAGGTGGGTCATCTCTCAAGCACCCTTTTCCCAGCCAGAGAAGAGAAAAGTGAGAATGGCCTTGGCTTGGTCTCTTCTTGGCCCTGGAGGCTCTGCCACCCCCTGGACACTAACGTCCACTTGGCCCCGCCTGGTGGGTCCATGACATCCCCTCCCCTCCAACTTCCAATGACAAAAGCGTCCCTAAGTGTTCCCCTGCCCTCCAGCCCACTGCTGTGCTGGGCACTGTGAGATAGGCCCACCACCACTCTGACCCTTCTGTATCCGGGCTCTGCCCGATGCTCAAGCCAACTCAGAGTCAGGTACTAGAATCTGTCTCCTGCAGCTGTTCTCAGACCCCTCATTTCTTCCTCCATAGCAAGCTTAGACGACAAGCAGTCTTCCCCGGCTCAAGTTTGTGTGTGTGCATGCATGCATGCGCGTGCACCCACATACACACACAGAGAAAGAACTCTGCTTGAACCTTCAAGGGTTGTGCCTTGACTTGGATGCCTTGACCGTGGAAGGTGTGTGTAACCTGCTGGGGAGCACAAGGGGGCTTGGAGGGGGCTGGGAGGATGGTGAGAGATGGTGAGAGATGGAGGCAGGAAGGGGGCACTGCAGGCAGGGACCAGGAGCAAAAGCAGGATGTGTTAAGCGGCCTGACGGACTTGGTGGGTGAGAGCAGATGAGGTGGGATGGGCAGGATGGACTGGATCACCATCCCCATCAGCCCCGAATGCCATGCTAAGGAGTTTAGACTTGATCAAAGTTGTCGTAAAGATAAAGTCTCGGAGAGAAAATGCTTCCCTGGCCTCACAGGGAACGGTCTGGAGGAGGAGAGACTTCAAGTTCCAGCAAGAGGCCCGGGTTCTAAGACAGGTGGCCATCGGATGGGACAGGGGTCACAATGAGGCAGAAACCAAGGTCAAAGTTTTCAGCTAGGCTGGCTCAAGTGATACTAGCCGTGGGCTTGGAGGGGAGCGATGCACGACGCTCGGCCTTTTCTGAGTGTGAGATGCCCGTAAGGAGGATGTGAAGAGATGCGCAGGACATGGCTGGAAATCCTCGGGACTCATGATGGGCCATGCGGATTTGTGGGGAGGAAGACGCCTGCCCAGGAGAGGATTGAAAAATGAGAAGAGGGTGGTGTGAGGGTCTAGGAGGCTCCCCAGTGTGATGGGGGGGCAGAAACACAGCCCCAATGCCTACCCCGAAGCAGCGACTTCCTGGGAGCTCAGGAGGTTTGGAAGCCAGGAGAACAGGACTGGAGTGGGCAGCAACCAGCTGATCTAATGTCATGGAGGAGGATGGTTCCTGAAGGGCCCCAGGACTTGAAGAGCACAGTCCTGGTTGAATGGCCCGGAGCCTCTGACTTCTCTGCTCCTTGAAGCCTGAGACCGGGATTCGTACAGCCCAATAACTTTGTGGTTCCCAAAGGGCCCAGCCCAAGGACAGGCATGGGGCAGCCGTCCAGTGTGGGCTGGATCTTCCTCCTGCATGGGGCCATCCTCCCTACCAGCTAAGGATCAGCCTCTCCTTCCCCAGGAGCTCCACAGCCTCTGCCTTCTGGCACATTCCACCATCATGGACCAGACGCTCAGTTCAATGTTGTCACCAGTCAACCAACCAAACTCAAAGCCTCGCCTTACCCCAACCCCCTCCAGCTACTATTTCCTCTGCTTCGTTCTCAGCCCAAGCCAGGAAAGGGCAGCCCAGGCTTACTGTCCTTGGCTCCTCACCACCCCCACTCCTGAGCCCCCGCAATTCAGCTTCCCTGGCCAACTTTCCTTGCCAAGATCACACGTCGCTAAATCCAAAGGACAGCTGTCTTTTCCTGTCTGCCATTTTGCCACTTTCTAGAGGCTTCTCTTTGGCTTGATGACCCTTCTTTGCAGGCTCCTTCCTTACCCCTTTCCCATGCTGCCACTCCCCAGGCTCCAGCCTGCACTCTCCTCCCCTCACCCCTCTCAGGTGACCCCCCCCCCCCCCCCCCCCCCCCCGCACACGCCTGACTTTCCACCTGGATGCCGATGGATTCCCTGTTCTCTCCAGGTCTGACCTCCCTGCTGTACATCCAGA
This sequence comes from Callorhinus ursinus, assembly GCF_003265705.2. Lineage (NCBI taxonomy): Eukaryota > Metazoa > Chordata > Mammalia > Carnivora > Otariidae > Callorhinus > Callorhinus ursinus. Next base: position 4,636,456 of record NW_027397080.1, on the reverse strand, counting down.
TGCCCCCTCAGTATCTGGCCTGGTGGTGTTCAGGCACCTCACGCCCTGCATGCCCAGAACCACGTTTCCACGTCCCCCCTCCAGTACCACCTCCTCCTGGGTACCTGTCTCCACAAACAGTATACACACGTGTGTAGCCAGTGAGGCTGGTGGCCGGGGCTTCCTCCTCAGTGCCCCCACTGCCTTTACTCCTCATGCCCAGCCCATCACCACAGCCTGTCCGTGCTACCACCAAGTATGGTCCCAGGAGGCCTGCCTCCTGCCCGCACTAGCCGGAGCCACCACCCTCTCTCCCACACGGATGTGTCTTTTCTTCACAGAGCAGCCACAGGGAGGGGGCCCTAACACGTGCAGTCAAGCTGCTCCTCCCAGCCTGGGGGTGACGCTCCCCCATCTCTGTCAGGGTAAGGCCCTGTCCCTGCACTCAGAAGACGGGCGCAGAGGCCCAGCACACCACCTGGCTCGGCTACCTCTCCAGGGCCCCACCCCCTACACCTTCCCACCAACCATGCCAAACGTCACTGGGGGGGCCTCAGGGTCCCTTTCCTCCGGGCTTCTGCCCTCCCCAGCTCTACCCCTCCCCCTGACTGGCTCTGCTGCTCCTTCAGGGCTTTGCCAGAAGGTCCCTTTCTCTGAAGCCCTCTCCTGCACCTCCGAGCCCAGGGGTCCCACCAGCTCCTCCTTCACAGCGTGGCTCAAGCTGTGTGCACTGGGATGGCCTTCTCAACAAGTGTAGCTCCCGTTATCCCACGAAGGAGGGCCCACAGCCACCTCAGCTGTTGGTATATCCCCAGGGCTTAGCATGGCGCCTGACACCCAGCAAGTGCTCAGCACTCCTCGGCTGCCCATATGAAAGCCAAACCAAGGCCTTCCTTCTGGGTCTGCTATAATCACACTCTCAGCCTTGACATCCCCACTCTATGAGCACAGGCTCAACACAATGCAGTGGCCTCCCCATGGGCGTGGCACAGAGCCAGTCCCTCCTAGCCGTGATGGACTGGCTGAACACTCTCCACTCCCTGGTAGGAATTATTCTGCTCACAGGTCAGCACGAGACCTGGGTCCCGAGTTCTGGCTCCTGCTCGAACTTGCTGGGTGACCTTGGCTAAGTCACTTCATTGCCCTGAGTTACACCCAAGCCCCATCACATGCTTGACCTCAACGGGTCCTCCCAATCAGCCTTTTACCATTGTCCCCACTTCACAGAAAAGAGAACCAAGGCCCCGGGAGTTTTCAGTGACGTGGCCAAGACCAGCCAGTCAGCGATCTCTCCACCCAGCTCCCTATCCCTGCATAGACTTGCTGCACAAATACTTTTAGATGATGTTGACCAAGGTTTCCTTAGCACTTTCCTTCTCCAGGATTCCCAGGGGCCTTTAACACTGCAGACAAACAAGAACAGCATCATTCTGCACCCAGCCCTTCCTGAAAGGGCCGCCAGCTCTGGGTGGGACCCGCAGGTGTTGACAGCTACAGAAAAATGCCTTGCAGAAAGCCAGGGCAGGAAACCAGAAAACCATGGTGGGGCCCCGAGGGGCACGGTTCTGCCTCCCAGGTCTGCTGGCTCCTCCCCATCCCCCCAAGGCTGCCCTTGACCCAGGGGGAGAAGTGACCTGCCCTCTGACAGTTCAGAGGCCGCAGACAGCCCCCGCCGCTGACAGGCCTGGGTGCAGCGGACTCACAGCTCCCAGGACAGGGAGTCATTTCTCTGAGCCCCACCACCTGCCTGTCTTCTGCTGCCCTGACAAGCCAGAGGTGTCAGCCAGTCTGGGAAGAGCCTGCTTACTCCTATGACGGTGCTGTAAGTTGGGCACGGTTACCCATTAAGTAGTTCATATTTATTCCAATAAACATAAATAGATATTTATTCCTGACCAAATGGAGGCTCAGGGTGCTAGGTGGGGAGGGTGGCAACATGACTGAGAGGGTAGCCACCCCCCGGGGGTAAGGGCCGAGGTGGGCCAGAAGGCAGGACACAGTCCCCCTCTAAAGGCACAGTGGTTACACCTTCCAAGGGTTGCACGATGTTGTCATATCTTCCAGGTTTTCAAGAAAACCACAAATACAGATTTTTAAAAAAACTAATAATATTAGTCTACTCTTATATACCTCTTCCTGGACACCCAGCCCTGTTTTAGATGCTTTATATGCATTACCTCATTTAAATCCCATGGCAGCCCATTAAGACAGGGGCTCTAATCATCTTCATGTACACATGAGAAACTGGAGTCACAGAGAGGTTAGGTAACCTGCCCAAGGCCACACAGCCAGTAAGTTAACAGAGCTAGAATTCGATCCCAGGTCACATGTTAACAAAGTTTAGGTGCTTAACTGCTATGCAATTCTGACTAACACCTGAAATCACCTGTTTTAAAAGATAATTCCGGGCAAATAAAATAGAAAGAGAGGCAGACCCAGCCCAGAGCTAAATTTCTGACTCAAAGTAATTTCCCCCAGGTCATGAAGCTAGTAGGGGCCTGTCTGACCTTCAAGTCCATGACTTTTCTCTCCACCAAGCTGCATTTTTCTCTTAAATGAGGGGGTGAACTCCGTGGCCTCCAAGTTACCCTCCTAATCTGAGCTCCTCTGAGCATATTCTGCAGATACGTTACTGACTTTTCCATAAATTATTAATATTTTATCATTAAACTCTCACCAATCCTCCAAATTTGCATATAATCATGCCAAGCAAGAGGAAGATGTGATGGGAGGTGCACACATCGTTGCTCTGAGTCCCCACTTCTGCAGGGAGCCTGTGTCCCCTGAAGTGAGGTTAGAGTGGGTTCCCAGAGGTCACTGTGTCCCCGAAGGTCCCACCACAGAGAGCCTGGGACGCGCTGCTCTCGTGGTGCAGCCTCAAAGGAAGGGATGTGGGAAGAAGACCAAGCGGTACGGGGTCCAGCCTACTGAGCTGTGTATCTGTTACAAATACTGTAGGGAACACACCCCTTGTGAAAAATAAACTAGGGATGCTCAGCTCTGGGCCACACGCGGATGTTCCCACTGGGCTCTAGGTGCATCCTGGATTCTCCTTCTGCGGGGTTGTGCAGAGATGACATTCCATCACAACATCTGGGGTGAGGGGCACTGAAGCTGTCGTCCAGGGATTGCACAGCCCCTCTGCAATACAAGTGCAGGCGCAGAGCCCACCTGCAGGGTGTCTACTTTAAGCCAGTACTCTGTGTATTTACTCAACAGTACTTCCTAAGGCCTGGTCTGAGCCTGAGGCTGGGCCAGGGCCAGAAATACAAAGCTGAGTAAGACTTGGACCTTGGTCTCAAGTGTGAAGAACAGATACTTACAAGATCATGAAACAAAGAGGAACCGTAACCCAGACAATGTACAGAGTGCTATGGATGATCAGAGGAGGACCCGCGGGGTGGGTCTTCGGTGGTTTTCTCAGAAGAAATGCTTTTTCATCTGGTGACTGTAGGGAGCCCAAGCCAGGGCAGAGGCAGGAGGAAAGATGATGCAGATTCAAGGTCGGCTGGCCTGACAGAGGCAGGAGAGAAGCAGATCAAAGAGCCTTCATTTCCACCTTCCGGAAGGACTCCCACCACTGGAGCAAGTCCTTGTCCATTTCACAGGCTTGCATTTGTGCCTCTGGGCCATTTCCTCAGTTTTACCGTAGTGATTTTCCGTTCCAGGGGCAGGTCAGCAGACTGCACCAGCTGCCCAGGAGGCAGCAGCCGCTCTGGGGACTGACCAGGCACAGAGCTAAGAGTAGGAGGTGCCTTTTATTCTAAAGACATTGGTATGATTCGTGGAGATGTTGTGGGGTGAACGACCAAGTGCAGACACCCAGAACCACCAAGCAGGCACCACGCCTGGGCCCCTGATGGCTGGGGTCAAAGGAATGCAGCCAAAGGCCCTGTTTCCGACCAGACAGGGAGATTAGGGAGAGAGGCAGGAAGCCAGAAGCTGGGCCTCTCGTGTTCAGAGAAGTGAAACTGCCAAAGAGACGCACACTCCCTAGATGTGCACAGCATATGGAGCTGCTCCAGCTTTCAGCAGGCCCTGGCCTGCAGGGTTCTAGAACACTGACTTTCAAACCATGCTCAGGACTCACGGAGGTGGGGAGGCTGAGCAGCGGGGTTTCGGCATCCCCTCCCCCCCCACTACATCGAGCTGTTTTTCAGAGTAGGGCATCTACGCAAACTGAACCTTTCAGCAAAGAGTTCTGTGAGTTTAAAAACAATTTGAAAATTACTGTTAAAGAACATCCATGCTTGGAAGGACCTTAAAACCTCTGACTTCTGGGGGAAGGGGGCCTTGTGCATCCTCTGATGTGGTCACGGTCAGGAGGATCCCATTCCACGCCCTCCCAGAGGTGCGTATGCCTGGGCACCTGGGGTCTCACGGTTTCTGGGCAGCACCTTCCACCTCTGGGCAGCTCTTCTCCTATTAAAGCTAAAGAGGTCAACCTGTGCTCCCACCTGCAGTCTGAGCTCTGGCTAGTGCCCCTCTTCTTCCATGTGACAGTCTCCAAAGGAGGCCACTCCACTCCAGACTGCTCTCCTCCAGGCCTGTCATTTCCATAGCCCCAGCTACGCCACTCAGGATGGAAGCTGGAGGCCTCCCCAGGCTGTTCCAGGCCCCTCCGGGTTGTCCTTCGTAAGATGGAAGGGCTCCTGGCCCCCAGGGCCCTCGGGTGGGGCTGCACCCAGCCCAGCTGCAGCAGGACTATGGTCTCGTTTCTTCCAGCCTCACTTCCTTGTTCCCCAGACAGGAAGTGGGCCCAGAATAGGGACAGGACCAGATCCTGGAGATTGAATACCTGCCTTACTCTTGACGAAAAAACACCGACAAGAAAGTCAGCCAGGGTCCGAGGGGTAATCTTTTATCACGGAAAAAGAAAGGGCTGTCGGGATAGGTGCTTTTCCCAGAAAGTCCACTGTGGAAGCCACGGCACAATTCTGTATGACCCGTGGCAGGAACTGAGGCGGGAAGGTCATGTTGCGGCCGGCTTAGAAAAGAAAAGTCTCAGATGCCAGCACAAAGGCTGGGCCTGTGTCTCGCAGGAGGCGGGGGCTGGGGAGGGGTGTTCAGTCAGGGCCGTGTTCTGGAAGCACACGCTGGGGCTGCATCTAGAAGGGATGCTGACCAAGGCCGTCTTACAGCAGCAGCTGCTGACCTACGTGTATACACTAAGTGCCTGATCAGTGCTTGTGAGCCAATGGCTAAGACCACCGTGCCACGGTGGTCTGTGAAGCTTCAGTGTTTCCCCGAGCAGAGATACATATGCATTGAGATGCAAATAAGATGAGAAAAGGCTGTGATGTGTATTCAAATCTCACCCTGAATGCAAGGTCTCATCCTGGTGCTCTCCCCTGGTAACAGCTTTTCCAGGGGCAGAGAAGTGCAGCAGTAAAGAGAATCAGGCTTAGGAGCCAGAATTGCCAAGGATGAAACCAGGCTCTGTCCCTTATTAGCTGCGTGACCTTGGGCAGGTTACTTAACCTCTTTGTGCCTCAGTTTCTTCATCTGTAAAATGGAGATCATGTCCTATTTCTTGACCTGGGGATAACAGAGCATAGTGACACCGGTGTATTCACTGTGTGTATTCAATAGCTCATGGACTGTATAGTTAGGACTTGGATTGTATGTATGATAGGTTTCCATTTGAAAATTACTGAAAAATAATAGTACACACTCACAGGATCACTGTAAGGTTAACTTCGTTAATGCAAGTTACATGCTTAGAACAGCACCCAGCATGTACTGAGGGCTCGGTCAGTACTTGCCCTCTCCCTCTAGCACTTTGCCTTGATAGCCCTCATGGCAGTTAAATTTCTTCTTCAACAATGTAAGGAAAACCAAATGGCCCAGTTGTCCATCGACTGAGAAGCCTGGAGATGTGCCCCTGCCCTGAATCAGAAAGGAAGCCAGTGGTTTGGTGCTACGATGCCAGGAGGACTGTCCATCTGTGGCCACCTGTGGACCAGCTGATGGAATAATAGGCAGTTACGATAGAGGTCAGCCACCTCCCTCGCCATGGTCAGGTCTACAAAGCAATCCAAAACATGCTGATGGGGCTGCTGGTGCCCTGGGAAGCCCTCCAAGGCCCCAACCAAGGTGACGGTGGTGAGGAACAAGATGGAACTGCTGACTTGGAATGTGAAGCATCCCAGCATCCAAACTTTGCCGGTGACTACGTGGCCGATGGCAGCTTCAGTTTTCCCCATGAACATGATCAATGCAACAGGGAGCTTGAGCAGTCTTAGACTCTGGCCGTCCACCCACATGAGACTACTTGTGAAATGGAGATCAGGAGGACGGAAGGATCAAGGTCCAGATAAAGAAAATGCAGGGGGCGGCAGAAGCCTCAGTGAAGTTAACCAAACCATTAGAAACCAGATCAGGATAATACAGGTGCAACGTGGGCGACAGCTTTCAAAAGAATTCCAAGCTTAAGAATAACGGGATTCAGTTATTTGCATTTGAAAGCCGCAAACCATGACTCTCCAGTCAGGTGGAACCATGCTGGCTTTGATTGGACACACAGCCTCTCTCCAACCCATCCCCTGAACCCTGTGGCCTTGCAACACGGTGGCCCAATTAGTGTCCTAGCCAGGGGAGTGTGGGGAGGAGGGGGTCAGGGCACAGCTACAAGCAGGAGTGGCCACGGACCATCTGACCTCCTGCCTGCTGACCACATCGCATCTTCCCTTCAGTTAAAAAGTTCAATGCTCTGGACAGTTCTTAGCATGACAGATGGAACCAACACTCTGCAGAGAGGTAGGCAGGGTGGGAAACGTGGCAATCCAGAGCTCATCCGTGAAGATCCGGCCGAGCGCTGCCTCCACCCGCTCAGCTAGCCTTCGGACACGCCGTTTCTACGAAACCTTGTCAGAGAGGAACAGGGCGCGGAGCAGTCAGCAGAGAACACTTCATGAGTCCCCAGCACAGGGAAGCTGACCGTGACCAGGTGCTGGACGTGAGAAAGCAGACCCAGGGTACGCGAAATGAGGCGGAGGTCACTATGGACGTGGTGCTTTTGAAATCCTGCAATGCAAGTGGAGGGGATGTAGAAGTTTCTTAACCCCCTGGAAAGGTTTCTCCCTGGCTGAGCACCGCCCCTCAGACAAGGCTGTTGCCACGCTCCCTTCTCCTCAGACACCTCACAGCCTTCCTCTCTGGGAGCCAGGTACCCTACTTCTGTGACCCCCAGTCTCACCCTGGGGCTGCAAGCCTCCAAAGATCACAGCTGCTGACACAGCCTCAGAAGGCTCTTCCTAATCTTCTGGTGGGGTGAGAAGCAGCGCCTCTGTCGACTGGAGCCTTAGATCACCTCTACGGTCAAGGTGAAGTGGAAAGTCTCCAGTCCGATGGAGTTGCTGAGGATGGCTTTGCCTGCGGCTACTGGACTCAACACAACTGTTGAGCCATTTCCTGTGCCGGACGGACAACAACAGCAACAACGGTACAGAGTGAACATCTGTGATCCTTTAGCGCGAACAAGGCGCCTGCCTCATTACGGGGGCTCGTCTATCCCTTACTAGAAATCAGCGAGGTGCGTAATGTCGTGCCTCTTTCCAGATAAGGCAGTGGAGGCTCGGAGAGGTAACGCAACCTGCCTGAGGTCACACAACCAGTGAGCAGCCGAGGAAGGGTAGCCAACCCCCAACCCTCCTCTCTGGCTCCCACGCCCCTCTAGCTCTCAGGGCTGGACAAGATGCTGCTGCTGGGGTGACTGTTCTCCAGAGCGTGGAAGGAGAGAGGGAAAGGGGAGAGATGTCCAGCCCTCACCATGGGCCCCAGGGAAGCATCACCACCGGCAACATCTTCATGCACAAGCATTTGGGGGAGGGGGTCCGCTCAGGGCCTGGCCCTGGGCACATGGAGGGGCAGCCACAGGGTCTCCCCAGGACCTTGCCATGCAGGTGGCCAAAGTCAGAGGGCGCAGAAAGTAGGGGTGCATAAGGCTGTGGAGGAAAGAACACAGATTTGGAGCCAATAGGGCTGGCTTTGAATCCCAGCTCTGCTCCTCAGGACCTGAGCTGTGGACAAGTCCCTTTGCTTCTTTGAGCCTCTCATCTGCAGAATGGACACGTGTGTGCATGTGTATACATGGATAAATATGACTTAGCAGGTGGTGATGAGGATTAGGAATTATAGGTGTGAAGTGCTTAGTGCTCAGTTTTGTACTGAGCTGCTCTTACTGAAGGTGGGGAAGGTGAAGAGTGGGCCACGGGCCAGGTGACTGCCGTTGGGACAGGGCTTGGCCCAGGGGACCGCGTGCCGCACCTCAGCTGGTGCTCACCAGAGCTGAAGTCAGCTACCTGGGCCCCCCCCCTGAGTGTGCACAGGGAGGGCTGCTGGGGAGAAGCCACATGGGGCTGAAGCCCCACCTCACAGTGGGAGAACCTGGCTCCCCACGGGGCTGGGGAATGGTAAATCCCAGGCACAGAAGGGCAAGGAATGCTCTTCTCAGCAGGCCGAGAGCTGACAGGGAAGAGTTCCAGAGATAGAACAGGAGCTCTCAAGAGGGTCTAGCTACACTTGGAGAACAGAGCCACCAGAAAGGTTTTAAGGAAGTTGACCCCGGGCATCTGAGGGCTTGTGGCTTCCCCAAGGTCACACAGACACTGACGGCAGAGCCAGGACCCAAAGCAGGGCTGATGTGCCTGGGCGTGCCCTCGTTACAGACGACCCGTTGCTCCCCACACACTTCCCTGCACTAGGCGCGGTGCCCAGTAGAGAACTGAGTCAACACACAGTGTCTCCAGAAAGCCCTGGGCTCCTGTCCAGCAGCACTGGCCCAGCCTGGACCAAGTGTCACTTACGACTGCTATTTACAGCCCGTGGTGCCTTTCTGAGTGACCCTGTGGCTAGAACTAAGTCCAGAGGAGATGCAGAGTCAGCTCGAAATGGCTGAAAGAGAACAGACCCGCTAACATTCCTGCAGACCCACGGGGTACTCGCTGGGGGTGCTGGAGGAGGCTGAAGCGGCCTCCGGATTTCACAACAGCCTGTGAAAGTACAGGTCACTGTCCCTGTTCCAGAGATGGAGAGACTGAGCTCAGAGAGGCACAGTGACGTGCCTCAGCCACACAGCCCCTAAGTGGCACCGTGTCCCACCAAAGATCATTCTTATTGTGCCCACTGCCTACATTTTTCAGCTTAACATGTTTAAATCACCCGTGGATTTTATGAAACGGACTGCCCCTGCCTGTGGGCTTCAAGGCTGGCCACCAGGGGGGAACATCCCTTTGTCCAAAGCAAACAGAAAATAAAAATGTCAAGCAAAGCTAAGAGAACATGTCCCGGGGGGGTTGGAAGGAGAGATGGGGCCTGGCAGGCCATGGCAGGGTTGGGGGAGGTCAGGGAGGCACGGTGGAATGCGGGTATTTGACCGGGGCTTGGAAGGACAGCTCAGCTCTGAGGATTTGGAGATGAAGAAGGGGAGATCCAAGCGGAGTGAACAGCACAAGCAAAGGCCCAGAAGCAGAGAAGCATGGGCTGCACAGAGGCTGGGGCAGGGAGAAAAGACTGAGGAGGTGGTGTTTGCGAGGGAACTGGGGCGCCAGCAAAGACTCTTTCTGAGCTAGGCTTTAGGGCCAACTGTGTGGTGGAGTCACAGAAATACCAAGCTTTGGGGATTTAAAAATAGCTCCGAATGCATGATGTGTTTACAACTTACAGTAATTCCCATTTGTTCATCCCCACTCTCCCCTCACAAAAATGCAATGAATGAAAAGGAGTAGAGGGCCTTCCCCACCCACGACCGACACCTGTGACAGGACCCCAGGCCCACCCCCACCTCCCCACCCATCCTTCCTCTCTGGTGGCCCACCCCCTTCACTGCCACTTCCGGCCTCCCTCCAGCCTCACCAGCCTCCTGTTCCCCTAGCCTCAGGCCTCGGCCTCTGCCAGTTGTTTGTCTGGAACACTTCTCCCTCCCCCGCCCCTCCCCATGCCTTTGTCAACTGTGGCCAGTCCTCAGAGGTGCTTCCAGAGCGCTGCCCGATCCTTCTGTTCAATGGCCGCCTATGCTGAGCTGTCCAGGAGGTGCCAGGGTGGAGGGACAGGGGCCCGCAAGCTGACACTCAGTGCGCCACTAGGACTCTCCCCACTTTGCAGGGGACAAAGGGAGGCACAGAGAGGTTACACGCCCAGCAGGTGATGAAGCGGGGACTCAACCTGACTGGCGGGCTCCAGGCCATGCTCCCAGACCCCCCAGTCCTGCCAGCCTCCCGGCAGGCACTGTTCCGCCTGGCAACAGGCTGCTTCCACGCTTGGGGGAGGGCAGGGGGTGTTTCCTTATTTAATCTTATTATCTGCTTATTTAATCCTCACCTCAGCCCAGGATGCCGCCTGTCACCCTCCAGATCAGGAACCACTGGTGCGGATGGACTCACAGCTTGCCCCAAATCACATGGCCCACAGGGCAAAGCCATGGTCACTGCCAGGCCTCCTGGGCTCCAGACGCAGTGATCTTCCCCACACTCTTAGAAGAGGACCCAGAGCAGAGGGCCCACCCTCCAGTCCCTTGCTGCCTCCCTCCAATTACTGCCATGCCCTGACGCACCGGAAGTGCTCTTGCCGGTGAATGTGGAAAAGGCCCGCAGTGACACTCCTGGGGGCTGGTCCCAAGGCCACACACCTCGGGCTCTCCAGCATCTGAGCTCAGAGACAGTCCTCCTGAGCACTGTCTGCAGGGCCCGCCCGGCCATAGCTTCATCCTAAGGACTCATGGTCATGGAACCACAGGTCTCCCGTGCTGGTGACATCTTTCTAACACACATTAAAATAAAACGTGAGCATTTGTCCTGGTGCCGCCTAAAATCCCCCCGATGGTTTGCATCATGGCCTGTGGGAGGCTCTTACTCAGAGAGCTGCAACACAAAGAACCTGCTATAACCTCCAACACTGGCAGGAGCCAAATGCCCAGGAGTCCAGGGAGGGGACGTGGCTTGGGAGAAACTCCTGGAAGGATGGAAACAGTGATCCGAGCATGGCGTGCTCGCACCATGATTCTTGGGGAGGAGAGCGACAGTGTCCCCCAGGTCCATCCAGCAGCTGGGGTGTGGAGAGCATGTCTGGGGCGCTACGGGAGATGGCTGGGCCTGTCTACAGAGCCTGCAGGGACCCCAACTGCCTCCTTGGGCCTTCCTGCAGAGACCAGAACTAGACCCCCATCTCATTGCTGTCCTAGAGAGAAAGGCTCCCCCTGCCAAGGCCAGGGATGCCAGGGAGCCTGGGGGAGCCCGGCTTGCTGCTTTCAGCATGCTGTCCTGCCTCAGAGGGGAAGGGCACCCCCCCTTTGATGAGGACTTGAGCAGGCATCATGCCCCGACCTACTGGACCCCAGGGAGAGCCTTATACATTCACAGCAGCCTCTCCCCGGCCCCAGGTGAGGGCTGACCTTCAGAGGTCCTCTAGAGAAGTGGGGCCAACAAAGACCCCTAAAAAGGGGGAGGGAGAGAGCCTAGACAGTGTGGGGACACCCTGTGGGTGCCTGCTCCGCCAGACCCTGGGACCACTGCTGGAGTCCGGGCAGGGGCCGCAGCTGGGCCCAAGTCCCACCTCGGCTGCCTCCATCCATACCCTGGTGGGAGCTCCTGGGTCACTGCTCAGCCTGCAGCTGGTTCCCTAGGGGACACTGGGTTCCCCGGGTTCCAGACCCATTCAAGCCACCATCTCCTGCTCGGCCCCAAGGGGCTCCTCCCTCCTCACAGCTGATCACAGAGGAGGATGCGAGTCCCCAGCTGCCTTCCTCATTGGAAGGGCTTAACCACTCACTGCGATGGTGAAAACCCAGAGTCCACAGAATGCCACCACCAGTGGGTTACAACCCTCGGGAAAATCATGGTTCCTAGAGTCTGCTCCTGAGCTCACAAGCTAAGCAGTCCCAGAAACTTCCAAGAGACGGATCTGAGGCGGCCCAGCGGTTGGATCTGCTGAAGTTTTCAAAGTCTACAAGAACTGGCCGCCTCCTCTTTGCGAGGGGATGGCTCTCCTTCCTTCAGAATCAGCCTGTGTCCAACCTGGCCCCCACTGGGCGAACACACTTTCCTACCTGACCCCTCAGACTCCTGAACAGCACAGCCTGGACAAGCCTCCCTGGCCCTCTGGATCCTGCCTGCTGCCTCGGCTCCTTGCCGCCACCCCTGGGGAGATGCCCTCCCTGCTCCTGGCTCCAGTCCCCGGAAGCCCTGCCTGGCCCCTGGCTGGCTGCCTCCTGGCCCCAGTCTGCCGGCCGTACTTGCCAACGGGTCATAAGGCCTCGCTCACAGCCTGGCTTCTCCGCTGGCTGCCTTAGGCTCATTTGGGCTCCTGCGTCCTGCCCAGTCTGTTGCCACCATGTTCCTGGGAACCTGCCTGCCGGGCATACCCACCCCCTGCTGCCCTGCTCTGGCCTGATCTGTCTTCCCCTCGGTGCCCCAGGACACACCTCCCTCCACCCTCCTACCGGCTGGTCTATCCCTCTTTCGTCGGCAAGCCACCCACGGTGACAGATGACACCCGTCGACAGCACAGGTCCAAAATTCTGCCTGGAGTTCGGGCCCCACTTGTCCTTTGGTCTGACGCCCTTAGCTCTCCCTCTTGGCCTTGGCTGACTCTGCTTGTCCAGGAATCTTCCCGACAGCCCCTGACAGCCTGCATCCCCCTTTCAACTCTTTCCTTGATTTCTGGCTTCCTCAGTTGCCTTTCTTCTGAGCCAAATTGGTTCTCTTCTTTCATTTTACGTTTTTATTTTGAAACTATGACAAACATACAAAAAAGTTAAAAGTACGATGAAAAAAACAAACAAACCACTTTCTCCCTGAACCAGTGGAGGGCAAGTTGCCATGTCCAAACCTCCCCGAATTCTTTAGTTCATATTTCCTCCATTCAAGGCCTCCCCAGCTGGGTCCCTCCACCTCTCCAGCCACGGTCCACCCCCTGGGGGGGTGCCCTCCTCCACCTGTGTGGGTCGTGGCCCCCCCCAACCAGGCTGCCCCATGTTATCTTTAGAACCAAAGGCATCCTCTGGGGTCAATCATCTCTCTTCGTGGGAGCTGAAAGCAGTGCAGGTTTCCCACTCTGTAGCACGCCAGAACCGTCTCCCTGCCATCAGCAAGATGACATGTGTCCCCCTACACTCCTACACACGACCACATCATCCTTCCTCCCTTCCTCCCACTGGCATGTCTTGAATGGAGGTCAACAGGATGGCTTCTGTCATTAACACGCCATATTAATGTCTTCCTGGGCCAGTTTCCTCATTGGCAAAGTGAGGAATTTGGGTGAAATGATTTCCGGGGACCCTTTCGTAATACAAGTAATAGTAGACTTCCACTGAGTACTTATTATGCACCAAGCACTGGACATTCTTTACATGGAGCATCTTAGTTAATCCTCACTCAAACCCTTTGAGATGGAATTACTGTTACTATTTCCATCTTACAGATGGGGAAACTGGAGGCACGGAGGTGTTATCTAGCTTACTTCACATCAGAAGGGCACCCTGATAGATCCAGGATTCCCACACAGGCCATTTGGCTTCCGTCCACTTTACCACAAAGTGCTTGTAAAAGGCAGGAGACCCAGGAATTTACCCTTTACTTGAAGAGGCAATCATATAAGTAAATATTGATAATGCATGGCAGAGTAAGAGGTCAACTCACTGCGTGCCAGGCCCTGTGCCAGGTATTTACAAACATTGTTTCTTTTTATTCTCAACAACTTTGGTGAATAGGGATCATTAGGATTCTCACTTTCCAGCTGAGAGGGCTGAGCCATGGAGAGGTTCAGTCTTCCTAATCAGTGACAGAGTCAGGATTTGAACCCAGGTCTGGCCGGTGCCGAAGCCGTGCTCTTGTCACCGTGGTCTACTGCCAAACTGAGACGGGGGCTCTGTGTGGCATGCAGGGAGTGAAGGATGCCCCCCCTCCCTCTGCTTGGCAATGGGCTAGGGTGGGGTGTGCCAGACTCTGGGCAAGGGTTTCACATGTCTGATTCTATTTGGCGTTCCCGACAGCCCCCAGAGGACTCTCCATCTCCAGAGTGGAGAAAGGCACCCTAGGAGCACCAAAGAGTGAGGCGAACAGACACAGCGCAGCAGGGTATGGCTGGTGGGAGGCATCAGTGTCTCCTGGAGCTGGGCCTCCACCCTGTGGACGGGCAAGGAAGAGGAGACCCTGCAGCTGGGACCCCACCCCCAAGGGACTACAGGCCATGGAGAAAGAGTAACTCTCTTCTCATTTTTTTAAGCTGTGGGGCCAGAGAACCCTAGCGATTGAGGCTCTCCTTTGCCCTCCTCGTCCCTTCACCTATATGTGCTCAGGCAAGCAATCCCCATTACCCAGCTCTGGGCTCCGAAAGAAAGTCTTCCCGACAGATGTCTCATCTCAGGCTGGGGCATACAGCCAAAGGCTCCTGTCCAAGCAGGGGCACCCTGCAGTTGAGCTTGGATTCGATTCTCTGATAGCTAGAAAAGGCCAGCTTCTCCTCAGGGAGAGACAAGGGCTCACAATAGCCTGCACAGCTCCCTTGCCCGGGCCTTTCCCTGAAGACTGTATCTGAGCAACAGCTCCTCCCAGGATCGAGTGCAGAGCTGAATGAGCTCATCCTCTGACAAGAGCTGGAAAGATCCTCCATGTCACATTACGATAGCCAGAGAGCCTTCCCCCAGGCCAGGTGGCAATCATTCATTCTACAGATAAGAACTGAGGTTCATAAAGAGCAAAGGCCCCATCCAGAATCTCAGCGCCAGCGCCAGCCGTCAGCGCTCAGACCCCAGTCCCGGCTCTAAGACTCAAGCCCTCTCTCACACCCTCCAATTACCAAGGAGGAAGCTGAGATCCAGAGAGGGGACAGACTTACCCAAACTTGCCATGGCTGGGCTCACACCATGTTACCGCCTTCCCTACAGGGGGCCTCATTTCAAACAACACCCGAAGGTGGAAAAGGCCAAAGTTTCCTGTGATTTACAGCTAAGAAAATCCAGGTGGACCCCCGTTCCACACCAGTGTCATACATTCCATCTGCCCCACAGCCCATGTGTCTTTTTTTTTTTTCTTTTTTTCCTTTTTACTGTCCCAGGATCAACCGGTCACGGACCTGGAGCTGACCTCCAACTCTCTCCCTTCTGACGTGCGGTCCCCCCGCGGCCGGGCCCACAAAGACACCCTGCTTACAGCCCTCAGCGGCTCTACTGACCGGGCAGAAAGAGCACCTCAGCCCGGAGAAGATGAGAGTCGCGCTGGGGGAGGGAAGGCGGGAAGGAAGAGAGGAAGATGGGAGGAAGGAGAGGACAATGAAGAAGGAAGCAAGGAAGGAAGTGGCACTCTTGTTGAGCACTTCCTGCACGCCAGGCCAGTGGTCAGCGGCCCGCGCTACCTTGCCATTCATTTCTCACAAGCAGCCTGTGAAGTAGATACTACTGACCCTATTTTTAGGGACTGGCCAGTAATTGCCGGAGGTGGGGCTGGAATCTGATGCTGTCTCGGTCCAGAGCCCAAAGACTTCCTAGGCTTTCTGGAACTGGCACTTTACCCTGTACTCCTCTGACTCCTAGAAGTTTCGGGAGGCGCCACAGGGGCTCCCAGGGCCTGTGGGGAGGGGAGCCTGACAGGGTGGCTTTCCCCGGGGTTCTTCAGAAGAATGAGTTCCATGGCTAAAACATACTTAAAACAACCCTACTAGTAGTCTGTTATTAAAGATGGCGCGGAAAGCATTCCTTCTTCTCGCTCTGCTTTTCTGCCTCCGCACCTCTCCCCACCCCCTCTCTGCCCTCTCTCTCTCTCTTTCCCCCTTTCTCTTCTTTTCTTTTCCTTTGACATTATACACTACAAAGAAGAGAAAGGCTGGGGAGGACACTGGCAATAAGCTTGCCGAAGCTGGAAAGAAATGAAAGGGTGGAAAAGACTTTGCAGACTCAAGAAAATGGGATCCTGCATTGACAACAGGGAGCGTGGGAACCATCCCGACTTACACCACGGGCTCCCTCAAGGACTCTGGAGACAAGGGTGGGAGGAACCAAGAGAAGGAGGACTGCTTTTATTTACTTATTTACTCATTTGTTTTTATTTTTTAGAGCAGGGAGAGGGATGAAGAGTGACAGGAGCTGGTGATTGATTGATTTTTAAGTAAACTCTACCCCAAACATGGGGCTCACACTCACAAACCCGAGGTCAAGAGCCCAGTGCCCCAGGGTGACTGCTTTTATTTTTATCTATTTTTAATTTTTAAAAGATTTTACTTATTTATTTGAGAGAGAGAGAGAGAGAGAGTACAAGCAGGGGTGAGAGGCAG
This sequence comes from Callorhinus ursinus, assembly GCF_003265705.2. Lineage (NCBI taxonomy): Eukaryota > Metazoa > Chordata > Mammalia > Carnivora > Otariidae > Callorhinus > Callorhinus ursinus. The sequence goes on along the minus strand of NW_027397080.1, from coordinate 4,620,214 downwards.
AGGGAGAGGGAGAAGCGGACTCCCACTGAGCCGGGAGCTGAGATCATGACCTGAGCTGAAGGCAGACTCTTAACCAACTGAGCCACCCAGGTGCCCTTATTTTTAACTTTTTAAGGTAATGTCTACATCCAACATGGGGTCTGAACTCAACAGCCTGAGATCAAGAGCCACACGTTCCACCCACTGAGCCAGCCAAATGCCCCTCAGGATGACTGCTTTTATACCCCTATGCCTTCCTCAACTTCAGCAGCCAGGAGACCACCCCTCCTCCACCCCAGAGAAGGTCTGGCAGTTTCTCTGCCAAGGACGGAACGGGAGGCCTTTGAGGAGGGCATCAGGCGAGCTGAGGGCAGGCGGACAGGACGAGGGGATGAGGGAGTAGATACGTAACCGGGTACCAGGGCTCCTCTCCCCTCCACCTCCCACCTTTTCCCTTTCTGTGGCTCCCAAAATAGAAACTCTACAGCCTTCAGTCAGGAGACTGGAGCCTTCACGGGGGTTCTGGCCAAGCAGAAAGACCGAAAGACACTGTCACTGCAGTGACCCCAGCGGAAGGGCCTGGATGGGCAGCTACCAGGACACGTGCCGTGGATGAGCCTCTCTCACACCTGGAGCTGCCAGTCACCTGTGAACTTCCTATTCTTAAACAAGCGAAGACACCGGAGGTCACCAGATATCCGAGAAAAGGGACAAACACATGGACCAAAGGGAACCTGAGGGGGACTGAAACCAGGTAGAAAAGAAAACTAAAACCCAAAGCGACTAACATTAACAGCCTCTGAGAGATAAGAGAAAGTACTGGCATCCATCAAGTAAGAATAGGATACTATTAAAGAAAAACATCCAGGGAGAGAAAGGAACTCTTGAAAATTAAAGATGCAATAGCAGAAAAGAACAAAATAGCTGGAAGACAAAATGGAGAGAAGTACCCAGAAAGTAGTGCGAAAATACGAAGAGATGGGAAATCTGACCGAGGAGTATGACAATCGGAGAAACAAGCCAGGAGGTCCAAGCCCTGAATCCCAGGACATCCAGAGAGAGGGGAGAGAAGTCATCAAGGAAGCAATGCAGGACCGTGTGGTGAAGCTCAAGTCCCTGAGTTGTCAGACTGGAAGGGACACCGCCTCAGAGAGACCGCACCAGGAGCCATGCCCGTGACACTTCACAACTCTGAGCGTGAAGGGAAGATCCAGAGACAGTTGCAGAGAATGGAAGGAACAGCAACCAGAACGGATTTGGAACTCTTGACAGCAACCGGAGGCTCAAGGACAAGGCAGCGACATCTTTAGAACTCCGAAGGAATGTGATTTCCAACCTGAAATTCTACACTTCGAGCAACCGAGAAACAGAATAAAGACATTCCAACATCTTCCATCATGTCAAGTGCCCAAAAATGCTCACCCGTCAGAGACCCTTTCTCCAGAAGACCCTACTGAAGGATGGTCTCTGTGAAAATGAGGAGGTAGGTGAGGAAAAGGAAGATGTAAGTTTGCAGAGAGAGGAGATCCGATACAGGAGGAAGAGATTCTCCGCGCATCGGGGGTGAAGGGAGACCCTGGGGTGGCAGCTGGTACCGGGTAGAGGAAGCCGCTGGGCGACACGGGAAGGGCCTGCATCAGCACCATGGAGTTTACACAGTAGCCCGTGCAGCCGAATGTCTGGAAGGGGTTTCGGTGAGGTGAGAATTTGAGGGTTGAATTAGTAATAAATATATGGAAAAATAAGTGAACACACACACACACACACACACTTTTATCCACAGAGAAAATAGAAAAGTTGTACAGGAACGAAAAAGGAACCACGGGTCATTATGTGTCTTGGCTGTGAATTATGTGTGAATTATGCACGTGAGAGGCCGGAGAAACGGGGGGGGGGGGCTGTGGAGAGGCGCTTGACTCTCTAGTTGTGCTGAAATGCTACCATGGTAGCAACCCAGGCCCATTTGTTAGAGACAGAAGGGTAAACAAAGAGGAAGGGGACTGCTCTTTTCCATAACAAAATGTATGGAAATAATTCGTTCTTTAAACTCTGTACCTGTGCAACTTCAATAAAATTAAAACCAGAAAGAATGAGAGAGTGTGTGCTTGTTACTGTGTCCCTAAAAGGCCACTGTTCCCGCAGGAGAGACAGGGAGAAGCCAGCTTCCTCCTAGGCGCTGGGCCGGATTCCCCTGGACGGGAGAGGCCAGGACTCAGTCACACACCGTCCAAGCCCAGCAGATGCCGTGTCCTCAGCTCTCAAGGGCCAGTGGTGGGTTGGGGTGAGGACCCCACTTCCTGCACTCTCTCCCTCTCCGGCTGAGCCCCGTGCCGCCTTAGATCTCCTACTGGAACCCAGGGGGGGCAGCGTCCGCTTGAGAAATAGATTCTCCTTTAAATTTTAATAGGATGCATTTAGGTTTTCTCTGACAGTCCTCAGGGCTCCGGGGACTCTGGCCCCAGCCCACACAGACACTCAGTCTGCCCCATGATCAATATGTCTTTTCTCGTTTCCATTTTGCTTTCAGGCTGTCTTTTTTTTTATTGTCCGTGACTTGGGTTTCGTAGTGACATAATCAGCTCTCTCTAATGCCTGGAGTGAGTGTTCCCTGGGAAGTCCTTCGAGTCCTCAGGAGAAAGATGCCAGGCCAGTACTTTGAGTCGACCTCACTAGACTAACATCCGATCCAGGCACACCTCCGACATACTGCAGGTTCACTTCCAGACCCCGCAATAAAGCAAGACAGATGAATTTTTTTGGTTTTCCCAGTGAATACAAGAGTCGTGTTTACCCGATGCTGTATGTAGTCTAGTAAATGTGTCATAGCATTATGTCTAAAAGGTGCACATACCCTTAATTTAAAAATATTTCATTGCTTAAGAAATGCTAACCATCATCTGAGCTTTCAGTGAGTCACAATCTTTTTGCTGGTGGAGGGTCTTGCCTCAGTGTTGGTGGCTGCTGACCGGTCAGGGTGGTGGGTGCTGAAGGCTGGCGTGGCTGTGGTGATTTCTTAAAATAAGACAATAATGAAATTTGACTCTTCCTTTCATGAACGATTTCCCTGCAGCATGTCCCACTGTTTGATGACGTTTTACCCACAGCAGAACTTCTTCCAAAATTGGAGTTGACCCTCTCAGACTCTGCCACTACTACTTTATCAACTCAGGGTATCCTTTGTTGTCATTTCTGCCATCTTCACAGCATCTTCATGAGCAGGAGATTCGATCTCAAGAAACCACGTTCTTTGTTCATCCAAAGCAGCAACTCCTCATCCGTTCGGGTTCGATCATGAGATGGCAGCATTTCAATCACATTTTCAAGCTCCACCCCCATCCGTGGCCACTTCCTCCGTTCGAGTCTCCACCCCATCCGTGGCCACTTGCTCCGTTCGAGTCTCCACCCCATCCGTGGCCACTTGCTCCGTTCGAGTCTCCACCCCACCCGTGGCCACTTCCTCCGTTCAAGTCTCGAACCTCTCATTTATCAAAAAGCCATGATCTGCAAAGTGCAATAAAGTGAAGCCCAGTAAAGCAAGGTGTGCCTATATTCTTATTTGAGGGGATAATCTTCACAAAGGAAGAACCTTCCCAAGAATCTAAGTGGTTTCCTGGGGACAGAAATTTCCTGCCCTTGTTTTCAAAATAGCCATTCACAAATCTATTGTTGACCAAGACCCAGAGCCTAGATTGGGTCTGAGAGAACCCTCCCTGCTTCCCAGTCCAAACCATCAACCTGCTCGCCTGGTAGCCAGCATCTTTCCTCCTGCTGCTCCAGAGGATGTGGCCCCTTCTCAACACGGCTGTGCCCCGCCCCCTCGAACCTTCTCCAGTGCCCTACTCCTGCACTCTGCCTCTTGCTAGAAGCCACGCCTAGCAGCCCCAGGATCCCTCAATTTAAACAACCACGTGCTCCACCTTCTACTCTCTCCATTCCCCCTCCCCCCGATTTCTCCACTTCCCTCCTCGGCCAGCCTCTTGGATGGAGGTTTACCTACTTCTGATGCCCCCACTCCTCATCTCAGTGCATGCATTGGGATTCCGCCTTGACACAAACAGCTCCCACCCAGGCCACCAGTGACCCCCTTGTGGCCACATCCCCTGGACTCTGCCTGTCCCTCACCTTCCCAGGCCTCTGAGCAGCACTCAGCACAGCTGACCCCTCCCTCCCTGAACACCCTCTGCTCTTGGCTTCTAGGACTTTTCGCTCTGCGGGGTGTCGTCCTAGCCCTCTGGCTTTTCCTTCTCAAACTCTTTGCAGCTTCGTCTCTACTGGCCTCTAACTGCTGGTAGATCCTGGCTGGGTCCCGGATGTCCTTTTCTTTTCTCTCATTCTGTCTCCTCAGGTGACCCTCTCCAGACCCATCCCCTAAGTAGCATCCATGCATTGACAAACACACATCCCAGTGTGTATTTCCAGCTCAGGCCTGACCTCTGAATGACAGGCTCACCTGTCACCTGTCACGACTGGCATCTCAAAATTAACACGTCCACCGAGTCTGGATCTCCCCTTCCCCAAACCTCTTTCTAATTCTCTTCTCCCCTCCCTGTGCATCTCAGTAAGCGACACCACCATCCATCCACTGTCACTCGAGCCGGAAGTGGGGCAGTCTTCTTAATTCCAAGCTTCTCTTTCTCACCCTCCCATACTTGATTCACTGGAAGTCCCACAGCTACATCCCCATCTCAGCCACTGATGTCTCATGTGGACTCTACCGTACCCTGCCCTTCCGTGCCGCAGCCCCACTCCCTCCCAGGAGAGATGGAGAAACAGGATTTGGGGAGGAGGAGAAGGAGAACAAAACCCAGTGTGGGAACGTGTGATGGGGCTGGACAATTCACTCCCCAGCCCACTGGGGCCACACTCAGGGCTGCATGTCCACACTTCCAGGAAGAAGTCGGAGAACTAGGGAGAGATCAGGGCACTGGGGCCCTTTCAAGAAGAAGATAGAGCCCCACATCCAGAGCCGGGTACCGGGGGCCACTTCTCTCTGGCTGCCAGGACACAAGGGATCTGCTCAGCCTGGGAACTGGCAGCCCACGAGCCAGCCCTTTTTTGGCATCACAGGTTTCATTTTGACCTTTAACACTTGCAGGACAGGTCAGCATGCAAACGACCTTGGCTGCCAACCCCAGATGCTGGCGTCATCACTGAGACCATCTGACTTTACCTTCCCCAGATCAGGCCTAACTCCAGGTGCCCAGCCTGGTTCAGTGCTGACTCTTGTCCTTGCTCCTTCCTGAGACCCAGAGCCTTGATCCTGCTCACAGATTCTAAGAGCTGCTGAGTCCAGGGACCTGCCCTTCACCTACAGTCTCCTGACCCATGCTGAAGGGAGATTCCTTCATTTAATAAACAACCTTTAGTACTGCCTATGTGCCAGGCACTTTTCTCAGCATCAGGGATAATCCCGCAATGACCAAATACAATTCCTGCCTTCTCACAGAGCTTACATTCTGGTGGAGGACATAGAAACAAACTAGTAGACACATGGAAAAAAATAACACAGGGAAGGGGAATAGGAAATGGCAGAAAAGGGCACAAGAGGGTAGTCTGAGAAGGCTTCACTGAAGGGTAACTAAAAGAAGTGAGGGAGCCATGGGATTCCTGGGGAAAGTGCTCTCCGCAGAGGGCATAGCGAGTGCAAAGGCCCTGAGGCAGAAGCATGTCTGACAAAGAACAAAGAGGCCACTGGCTGGAGCACAAGGAGCAGGGGTAGAGTGGCAGCCAGTGGGACAGGGAGAAGCTGAGGCCAGCATACACAGGCCCTTCGAGGGCTGTGGAGGGTGCAGGACAGCAGTAACAAGGTCTGTTGACTTTAAACAGGATCCCTGTGGTCGCTGGGTTGAGAATACACTGTGGTGGGTAAGGGGGGATGCAGGAGATTATAGGAGGACACTGTGAGAGATGGCAGTGGCTTGACCCAGAAGGTGAGAAACAAATGGGCAGATTCTGGATCTGGTTTCAAGGGTTGAATTGACAAGATTTGCTAATGGACACGAGACAGAGCAGTCTGGGGCCTGAACATCTGGAAAAATAAAGTTGTTTGTGCAGAATGTGAACAAGTGAGTTTACTTCGCTCTTTCAAAAGATACTCCTTTTACCTCTGGCCACTTACAAGACTTTCAAAAGGATGTTCAGCGAGTGTGTGGTGATGTACACAGTTTCTTCTCCTATGTTACACAGTACAACCTGTACATTATCAACTCTTGAGCAATATGCATTTTTTTGTACCAGTGTGGATTTTCAGAGCAGTTTACCTGATGAGTTTATTGCTTACACCTATTCCCAAACCTCCAACTTATCACTATTTGATTCATAATTTCATCAATGTGTTCCTCAAGACATATTACAGAGATAACAAATATTACCAAAGACATAATTCAACATCATCCTTAATCTAGAGTTCACAGGGAGATGGGGCCAGGCAAAGTAGAAATTCAGAAATTTGGGATGAAAAATAATGAAACACTTGTAGACCTCAAAGTCCAAGAAGAAATGGGGTTCTGAAAAATTATTGAGAAAGAAAATAACCTTTAAATTTTTAAAAATGAAAACTATTCTCTTCAAACGACTATTTCATAAACACACACACACACACACACACACTTTAAAAAATATGGGGGCACCATAAAATGTGTGTTGGGTATACCTCATGAGTTCTTAGGCTTGAATAGAATAAATTCAGCTAGGAGAAATGAAAATACATGAGATAGAACAGCACATCTCTTAAAAATATAACTCTCTCTAATGGAGCAATATTGAATTAAGTCAACTTTTAAAATAAATTCTTTAACAACTGTACCAAGAACCTGATGAGTCACTGTGGTTCTCAGCATCTGTGTGTGTTGTTCTAAGGATGAGTTCACTGAACACACCAGTGGACGTTACACAGATGGCTGGAGACCTGACACGAAGCCCTGGGGAGAAGTCCAGCTGGACGTACAAGTCTGGGAGTCATCAGCCTGCAGACAGTGTAGACAGTCACCTTGGGATTTTAGAGAAAAGGGGAATACTGGAGACCGAGCCCTAGGAATCCTAATGTTTAGAAATGAGGAGATGACCACCAAAGATGATAAGATGATGATCCTCCTCCACTGGCAAAGGAGGAGGATCAAGAAAGATGGCGCCCTGGAAACCAATGGACAAAGGGTTTCAAGGAAGGGGTAGGAGGAGGGATCAACTATGTTAAATGCTGCTGGCAGGTCAGGGGAGAACAGAATTCTACAGGGTGGAGGGCGCTGTTGACCTTGCTAAGAGGAGTTCCGAGGTGTGATGAGCCCAAAGGCCCACCTGGAATGGACTGAGAGAGCAAGGGAGGAGAGACACAGAGGTGAGCAAGTATGGTTAACTCCTTCTGGAGTTTTTCTTTAAAGGGCAGCAGAAAAATCTGGTGATACAGGCCCTTCGGTCAAAGGAGTGTTTTTAAGGTGGGAAAATTTATGTTTGGACACACTGAATTGAATGGGCCAGGAGAGGGGCAATGGCTGAAGGGATGTGTTGGGGTAAATTGGGGTAGATGAGAAGAGATGGGACCCAGCGCCCTCCGACAGGAGCCCAGCTGCTCTTCTTTCAGCTCAGCTGCTGAATACTGCAGCTGGCAGGGCCTGGGATGGAGTCCTGCTAAAGGCCTGAAGGGCTCAGGGGCAGCCCTGGGCAGCCCCGCGCCCATGAATCACCTTACCCATCCTCACTGGCCTACCCATAGCAGGGCTTCAGTTCCTTGCCCTGGGTTCCAGTTCTGAGTTGAGGCTGGGCCGCCTCTCTAAACACTGCTCTCCCTTCAATCCCTTACTCCCTGCCCATGGTCACCTTTCTGAAGACCCCCACCCTAGCGGGGCTTGGCCTCTCCAGTTCTTACTGTCCGATTCATCATTCCCTTCAGATTGAAGCACCAACCTCCCCATCCCTCAAAGCTCGGATGACCCCCGTCAGCAGCCCAGTAGTTCTTACTGATTCCAGTCTCTCCTTCCACACGAGCCCTTGGGGCTAAGCTCCCAGCTTTCCTTGCAACAAGTGAACTTGAGTTAGGACAATATAGGCATTACCCTCAATGAACAATATAACTTTGTATGAGTGAAAACAACATTCCCTAACAAAGGAGCCCTTCTAAAACAACCAAGGCAGATGCATAGGTGCTGGGTGAGAGAGCCAACACATTCCTGATGGGCACTCCCAGAGGCCGTCTGGAAAATGCAGGCTTTGTTTGGGTGTGGAAGTGGTGGGCAGCAAAGCGGGGGGGGGGGGTGCTCTATGTCAGGAAATCAATGCAATAAATAGGAACCGATGCATACATAGGGTGTACAAAGCGAGGCCCTAGGACCCAAGTCAAGAGGGGCCCTGGAATGCATTTCAGTGCCATGGTTATTCCAGAAGTAACACAAAGAACCAGGGAGTGTGGGAGGGACCCAGGAGGTTAGTTAAAAGAGAGGGTTGAGTACTCTGAAGGCTGGATAGGACTTGGCAGTGGACAGAGCTCAGCAGGCCCAGAGGCGGAAGTACAACAGGGGCAGGTCAGACTGTGGGTCCAGGAATATCAGGTGGAGTTTTAACGGGGTTCTGTAGATAAGGCGGCCACAGAAGGCCCTGGGGCCGAAGTGTGACACAGGCAGAACCATGATCAAAGACACTCAATGTCACCAACATGGGAGCCTGGAGAGAGGGAGACCAGAGACCACAGCTGAGTCATGAACCACTTTGTGTGGACACCAGAATTGGGGGACTAATTGGAAGTGGCAGGGGGATCAGGGGAAAAGGCGCCCAAGATGATACTAAGGTTTCGAGTGTGAAGGTCTGGGTACATCATCTGAGATCTGGATGCCGAAGATTCTGTTGGTGGCTTGGTTAGCACACGCTGAAACCGAGGGGCCCAGGAGGCATCAGAAGCAAGAGTATACAGTTCAGGGGTGAGGCTCTATCTGGAGACCCAGATTTAGAGTTGCTGGCGCAGTGACAAGGTTTGAAGAGGAGACAGATGATGCTGACAAGGGAGAACACTCAGGGTCAAAAGAAATCAATTCGACTGGCCAGGTACACGAGTCACCATTTCACCCAGACTGCTGACCGAGCTACCGCCCCTCTCCGCCTGTCCTAGTCTCACCCACCTTTCCAGGCCTAGCCCCACCTTGTCCAGGGGGCTCCTGCTGGCTGTCCAGCCCCAGAGGTCCCCACCTGCTGGGGGCATTTCAACACTAGCAGTCCACACCTCAGCACCGGGCCTTTGCTGCCACCTGAACCAGTCTCCAAGCACTTTGAGGGCAGAACCATGGTTTACCCCCTTGGCTTTTAGTATCTTTGGGCATTGAAGGCATTGAATAAATGGCTCCTCCTTGATGGATTGGTTAACTGATCGACAGCTGGGCTGGAGGTCAAGACGAAAGGTAGGGAGACTGGTGAGTAGGTTGACTAGTGATAAAAAGACTCATGAGCATGGGGCTCACGGCATTACTCTTTGCGTCTGGCTTCTCGACTTTTGGCTATGAATTCGAGCTACGTGAATCAACAAGGATACATCTCAACAACACTGTTGAGTAAAAACAACAAGTTGCGGACGGATGTGAGACACACTGGAGTAGTCAGCGCTATCGACTGAATATCTCGGCCCCCCCAGGTGCACAGGAGTGCCCTCCTCCACGCTCACTGAGGCAGGTAAGGCCGAGGGGGGCTTGGCCTGGCCAAGCCATGGGAACAGAAACTTCTGGGTGAAAGCTGTAAGGGCCATTGCACAACGGACTATTTCTCATCTTCCTCTCTCAGTCTCCATCACCCTAGATCTCTTAGTGACTCCTAGGAACAGAAGCCCACCGCAGACCCTTGTCAAAGAGGTCCCAGAGTGATAGCAACAGTTGCTGTGTTAAGAAAAAGAAGAAGAAAAAGAAAGAAAAAAGAAAGAAACAAGTCTAAGACAAAACTGTGGTGGCCTCAGATGGTGCATGAAGGATATAGCCAGTTTCTGGGTGGGGGACACCTTTGGCAGTTTGAGGGGGACATGGGGTCTTGTGGCTGGTTGAACAGGGGGTCACATCCTCGGCCCCATCCATGAAATGCTGGATGTGTCCCCAGTTACATGGCAGCCTAGAACATGTTCCCCCAAATTTCCAAACATTCCTGGGGGCAGATAGTAGCCCCCAGAGAACTATGAATATAGAGCGGTCGCCAGAAGCGGGGAATGGGAGACGCAGTGGGGGCCTCGATGGGACAGCTGGGCTGCAGGAGAAGAGAATCAGACGGGTGACACTACATGACCCCAAACTGCTCCAACTGGACTTGGCGGGCTGAGCGCGCGAGGAGGGCCTGCAGAACAGAGTCAGATCATCCCGGAGGGAGACACACGAGGTGGCTCCAGCCGAGATAAAATGCTCTGACCCCCATTTGTCAGCATCATGAACCACGGCCCTTATGTGGGGGAACACAGGATCTCCTGCCAACCCACAAGGCATGTCGTTTCCCCTCTTACAGATGAGGAAACCGAGCTGGAGACACGAGGGCTTGTCTGAGCGGGAGAGAGGTGAGTAGGAGGGGCAGGGAGGATGGTCCTGGAAAGAGAGGGAGATTCTAGAACAGAGCAGGTGGGACTAAGTGACAACCTGGATGGGCAGTGGGGGCGGGGGCCCCAAGGCCCAGGCTGTAGCAAGAAAAGGGGACTCAGGCGTAGCCTCTCACGTTTCTGCTGAAGGCAGACCCTGTGGCGGAGACTCCAGCAGGGAGCTGGAGCTGTGAAATAACTGGGACGGGGAGAAGCTCCTGCCAGCTCCGCTTCCTGGGCTCAGGCTTCCCAGGGAAACGAGAGCAGCAGGGAGCTGCCTCGGGGGGCCCCACCTCCTGTCTGGAGGCAGCTCTTCTCAGAGAAGAAGCCAACCTCTTGGTGCACGCCAGCTATCCCTCAGCAGCCCCTCAGGGCCTCACGGATGGTTCTTGAAGCCAGAGGCGAGAAGGCAAATCATTGTGACCAGACCTCGGATGAAGGAAGTCTTGGGGGGCCTCTTCAGTACCCAGTGGTATGAGACATAGAGACACCAGAGGGCGCTCTATTCAAATAGCAGGGACAAAACTGGTCTGTCCTCCGCTGGAAAGAGGCTTAGTATTTTGGAAAAACCATAGGTCCAGTGTTTCCCAGTGGAACTGCTACTGGAACTCTAGACAGGCTTTTTCTCCCCTGGAGGGTGGTATCCCTACCACTGCATTTTTTTTTTTTTTTTTTGCCATCCTTGAGCCCCTCCATGTCACTGTGACAACCCATCTCCCCAAGTTTTGTTTCCAAACACCCCCTCTCCTGATAGTCCCTGCTCCTCACTGACACCAGAAGATGCCTTCCGGTGGCCCTGGGGAGCTTGGCTGTCTCCGCTGTCCCAAACCAACAGAGGTATCCGGCACCTCCCTCTTTGACCTTGTGAGTTAGGCACTCGAAGGCACTGGAGGCTGGCAGGCCCCATGTTGGCTGGCGCTCGTGCTCATGAGGACTCTCCTCCTTGGGAGGCAGGTGTTCCCTCATGCTATCGTCCCTTGGGCCTGGGTGGGACGAGGGCTGCATTGATCACACTGGGGACACAGACACAGGACCCTGAGACAGACACCACACCCCAGGGGGCAAACACGTGGTCACATAGAACACAGCTTGCACAAAACTTCCACGAAGCAAGTCCGCAACAAGGCACCCTTCTGAAGCCCAGAGGGCCCCACAGTGTGAGTGGTGAGACATTTAGATCATTGGGTTTCCAAAGATAAGCACCAACGGTAAAAAAACAAAAAAACAAAAAAACAAAAAAAAACCCAGCAATGATATTCCAAATATTTAGCAACCACTGAGACCTGGACCCCGACCAGTCAGAATGGAGACTGGTGCAGACAGCCACAGTGAGCAGTGCCTTCATTATCAGCCCTGCGAACAGCCTGTGGGCAGAGCCCGAGTCCCTGTGGGACACCAGGCATGCCACGGTGGCTGCTTGCGCAGGACAGAGGTGACTTTTGGGGAACACGCACCAAGGTAAATGGCAGTCCGGGCAGGACTTAGGAGGCGCGCTATCAGCTCCAGTGCAGCGACTAGAAAGCTGGCCGACATCTGAAGAAAGAAGGGGCTGGAGAAAGACCCAGACTGCTCCAGTCCTCGGCACGCAGTCGGCTCCCATCCCCCGCCAGGGAGCCCGGTGTTCTGAAACAGAGGCGGCCTGCGAGTCCCATGAAGGTGGCCTCTGCTGGAAAGCGCCTGTGGGCACAGCCCGGCCCGGGGAGACGCTCACCGCCTCTCACCGCAGATGGTACCACGTCTTCCTCCACAGGAAGCAGAACCAAACATTGCAAACCAAACATGATTCTTACCCTCCTTCGAAGATTTTGATCCTCGCTGGCTCCCCTCTTTTGGAGGCAGGAGCGTCCTCCTCCGGCTTCCCTCGCTTCTCTTCTTCCTTCTGCACTCTAGCTAGATCTTTCTGGCCTTCCGGGGAAACCAGCGAAGGGAGGTGAACCTGGCCCACCGCAGGAATGACAAAATCACTGCCGTTAACTGGGAGTATCGGAACAGTGCCGTTGATGGCCCTGAATGCTTACACTTCACTGTGTGTGCTCCCTCACTCTTCCCTCCACCCTGTGAAGATGTGCTAGAAGCTCCAGCTGGCAGAAAGAAGGAAATGGATCCCCAGAGAGCTGAACTCCCTTCTTCAAGGCCACCTGGTTAGCTGGTGTCAAAACCGGGACTCCCACCAGGACCTTCTCCTGGGAAGACCAGGCCTTCCCGCGGGAGCTGTGTTTGCTTTTCCTTTCACACTAGTCTAGAACCTTCTGGGGACAGGTCCTCAACTTGGTGTCCTCAGTCACACCCGCACCCAAAACAGGGCCTGCCTCAGAGAAGATGCATGAGGGATGGTGACTCCACCCCGGAGATTAGCTGCTCCAATTCTCTTTTACAGATCAGAAAATCAAGGTCACCCTACAAGTTAAGGGCATTGCAGGGAGCAGGGTGCAGGTCTCCTGAGGGCCCTGAGCAAGGCTTTGTGTGCTCACTGATGGGCATGCACCTGGCGGGGGGATGGGTTGTGCAGGCTCTGGCCGGTAGTCTAAGGGAACCCATTCGGCATGTACCTGGAGGGGGGGATGTGCAGGCTCTGGCCAGTAGTCTAAGAGAACCCATTCTCTTCACAGAGCTATGGGCCTCAGTGGTGAGAGCTGGCTCAGGAGGGAAACAGGTCCTCTAGACCCTCTGATGGCAGCACCCGGGTGGGCACACCCCTGAATAGGGAGCAGTGATGCTGAGCTGGGGGATGGGGCCAGCCGTGCCCAGAGTGAGACTCTCCTACTTCACGTCACTGTCAATTAAGGTCATGTTTCCAGCCCGTGGGAGAAGGACCCACGTCTCCTGGTGCCCGGACAATCTAAACCACAGGCTCCTGGGTCAGCCGTGCCACCTGCCCCTATAAGGGTGGCTTGGCCTGAGCAGAAAGGGAGCTGGTTGGAAGTCAGGGGATCTGGGTGTTAGTACCACGTAGGCCACACTGCATGCTGAGCCACCCTCAGGCGGATTACTTCTCTTTCTGGGATTAGTTCACCTCTGAAGGGATTTAGATCATCTTGAAGATCCATGCCAGGGCCAACGTCTATGACTCAGTGACCCCCCCAAACAGTCTCTTCAGGATGGGAGATGAGGAATGGAAACAGAGCGAGGCTACGGACTGCTGCTTTGGCAGAAGGCAGCGGATTTTGGGCAGTGCCCATGGATTCTCAGAGCACGCTGTTTTCACTCCTACCTCAGCCTGCCATCTGGGCCATCTGTGGAATGACCAAGGGGCCTTCCACGGGCCGATGGATGACTTCTCACAACCAGCTGTGATGTCTGCGCAAAGCTGGAGGAGGCTGGTTTGGGTGACAATGTGCCATCCTATCAGGAAATACCGTTAGAACTGAGAGGGGGACAAGGAATCCATGTTGGCTTTTAAAGACAGTAATATGATTGTCTTTAAATCGTAAACACGATTATTGAGTGCTGGTGTGCCAAGCACTATTCCACTTTGTATATTTTAACTCACTTATCTCCACAGCCCTACGAGCTGAGTATTTTTAATATCTCTAGGTTATAGATGAGGAAACCGAGGCACAGACAGAAGAGGTAACTGGCCCAAGGTCACACAGCTAGTAAGTGAGGTAGTGGGATTCCAACTGGGGAAATGTGGCACTGGAGTCCTTGTTCTCCATCTGTTTGCAATATGTGGTTGTCAAAATGACCCCCAAGGAAAAAAAAAGCAGGAGAAACTGGGGAATGGAATGTGGCTGCAAAGTGACTTTTATCTAAGCTGCGGGTTCTTCAGGGCTTAGATATGGAAAAAAATACCTGTGGCCCAACTGAAACCTGATAGGGTGGCCTAGACCTACCTGAAGATAGTTTGGAAGATCTTTAAAATGATAAGATAGCCCAAAGGGCCTTGACAGAGCAACAACAAAGGATGGAAGCTACAAGATGACAAACATCAGCTCAGTGAAGAACTTTCTTAAAGCACTGTCCAAAGATGGGTTGGGTTGTACCAAGAGGTGGTGAGCTCCCCATCACTGGAGCTAGGCAAGCAGAGGCCAGAGAGAGAGGTGTGTAATTGTAGAAAGGCATGAAGCAGTGGGTCATGCAGCTATATGAATGCACCATATGGGTGCACTTCTGGCAGGAAACACGCCAGTGAATCTAGCGTTTTATTCCAAGAAAAAAAATTGCAGGTTTCAGCTCATTTTATGAAAGCAGTGTTTTAAATAAAAGATGGCCAAACTCAATTAAGCTAAATTCACTCTCCTTTTTCTTACATGGACTTTTAGTGTATAGTCACATTCAAACAGAGAGGCAGTCCAGATCATTGGAAAGGGCTTTGGAGTGAGGTCTAGTTTTGAATCCGGGCTCTGTCATTTACTGTGCGGCCCTATTCAGGTTACCTAACTTCTCTGCGAATTGGCCTTCTCATCCATAAAATGGTGATACAGTACCCAAACTTTCAAGGTGGTTGTGAGGCTGCAAGTAAAGTTCTACGCAACTTGGCCCACAGCAGGGGCACGAGAAGTTGTAAGTATGAATATAATTACAACAGAATCTTGGGTGTAGCTGTGGCCAGGAAGACACGCTGGAGAGAAATCAGTCATGATGTTTATGGCAAACATGGAAATCTCATCTAGGGATGTCTGTGAACTGACAAGGATATTCAGAGAATAAATCTTGGAAACAATCCTGTGAAGAATACCCAGCTGAGCTAAGGACAAATTCGGTGTACAGAATTCACTGGGTGATAAAAGAGGAGAAGATGAATATAGGAGGAGTTCCCGAACACAGGTTTGTTCATGTGTCTGTGATATGAATTTAGTTTAGTGGATTTAGGCCGGATTTGATCAAAGCCTCTGGTCTGAAGACACAGTGATGAACATTTTAAAATCTGCAGTCACTTTTACGGTTTTCTTTCCTCCAATAAGAGCAAGAAGAAAAATCGATTGTCCAGAGTCAGAGAGGTCTAAGTTCAAATTCTGGGTGTGCCAAATACCTGCCACGTGACCTTGACATCTCTCACCCTCTGAACCTCAGGTCCCTCATCTATAGATGGGAGATGGTCCTGCTGCCTCACAGGTAGAGACAAGCACTGACTGGATTCAGCACAGTGTCTGGCACACCGAGGCGACTCAATCTACAAGACCAACTGTTATTCCACAAACACCAAGTCGGCATACCTTCGCACAGCCTGGATGCTTAGGCTGGCCTTATCGGGGTATGGGGGTGTCGTGTATCTGAGGCAAAGGGGGAGCTATCAAATTTCAAACTCCCTGAACTTGCAGCGGTCAGTTCGCTCTATGGCTCCTGGAGCAGCCTCGGGTCAGAGGCACCGGAGGAGTACACGTGACCTTAGTCAGGGCCTGGAGCTACCGCACAACACAGATGGGTCAGGCTGTGAGTGATCTTGCCCCCTGGTGGTGACGAGGAGCACTGCAGCCACTCTCTGTTGGCTATGTCCTGCTCACGGAGAGAAAGCCAGGGTATTTCAGGAGTTGTTTGTGTCAAATTCTAGAAACTCGGGGAGTGAGAAGATTTTGAGTGGTACCAGAGAATGGAAATAGCAGGTGTGGAGATTAAGAAAAGCAGGA
This sequence comes from Callorhinus ursinus, assembly GCF_003265705.2. NCBI lineage: Eukaryota > Metazoa > Chordata > Mammalia > Carnivora > Otariidae > Callorhinus > Callorhinus ursinus. The sequence continues at coordinate 4,604,143 of NW_027397080.1, read as the reverse complement.
AAAAGTTAATAGGACCAGGGAGGAATATGTGGAGCAGCATAAAGTTTTGAAATTGCTGCAGGCCTTTCCATCAGCCAAGATTTTCAACTCAGTCTTTTGGAGAATTTTCCACCCCCTTGTCTTAGACTGTCTTTGATTTTACAATAGCAGCTATTGGGAAAGCAGGATGACTTTTAAAGCTCACTTTATTGAAACGTATCTAGTATCTAGTCTGGTGATGTGAGGGACACACTGACAAAGAAACCCAATAAATACGTTTTCTTATAAGGTGGCCAGTCACAGCTGACAGTGGAGGGACATCTGCCCACACATCCGGCCCTAGTTATGCAAATAGAACTTGAGGGGACTGTGGCCTTAAAAGCTCTGCAGGGGGCTTTAAAACTCAAAGGGGAGAAGAAAAGCAAGGCTGACTTACCTCTGTCATGCGGGGCTTGCGGGAGCTGGATGGCACAAGCCTTCCTGTCTCAGGATGCGGAGCTGTGGCCATGGTGTATGTTTCTTTGCTCACCTTCTGCTTAGACCTCAGGAGGGACAAAGCAGCTTTAGTGGAAACCCCCGGAAGGTTGGGGTTGTACAAACTTATGCACCAACCAGCGTAAACAGAGGACCGCCTATCTGCATGCTGGATGTGATTTGGCTTAATGTAGTTTAAATAGCACCAACTGACATTAGTGGTCGTGTGGAGGCTGGGGAACTGCAGTACCTTCTTTGAGTCCGTACCTTCTTGCGACTTGGCTGGCCTGGGGGACGTTTCTGACAGAGGCAGCGAGCTGGAAGGTGCCAGTGGAGGGAGGTCAGGCTGTTCCTTGGAATCTTCTTTCTTCACACTCAGTGGGGGCAGCCCTCTTCGGTGAGGCTTCCCGGATGGCTGGGCATATTCCTTCAACGCCTCTGAGCCTGGGGCCGTCGCATGGGGCAGTGAGGCATGAGGAAGGGGAGTCATTTCCTTTGGGTCGGATGGATCTGAGGAGAGGCTAGACACTGTTTCAAGCTCCCTCCTGCCCTGGCCCTGGCTGCCCAGGTGGGATTTCTCTGGCCTCCTGCCATCCTCCGTGCTGGCCAGCACCACACTGCACGGTTTTACCAGCTCGAGTGTTTCATCTGCCTTGGAAGCCTCCTCTTCCTTCACCCTTTTCTGCTGCTGGGTTTCCATGGTAAGTTCCAGGCTGCCAGCTGGCGAAAGGACGCGTTTGCTCCCCCCCACTGCTGAAGAACTCCCCTCCAGGCCCAAGACACTCTCTGATGACAGGGAAGTGCCTTTTCTTTCTGGGAATGTCACAGGGACCCTCAAGTACGGAGTCGGGAAGCTTCTGCTCTGCCCTTCACTTCCGCCTGCCGAGCCAGGCCTGGCCTCGTACACACCTGTCCCACACACAGTCGTCCCTTTGCATGGGGGCTCCTCGCACTTGGGAAGAGTCACGGTTGCTGAGCTGCCTTGGGACTGCGTGACCAGGAGCTGGGAGAGGGTGGTGTACATGGCGTTCCCATAGGACGGCATGTTGGTCTGAATGCGGACGGGCACAACCAGGGACACCATGGTGTCTGGACAGGCAGGTAGGCTCGGTGGAGGGGCTGACGTGGGTGCTGAGCAGCTGGCTGGGGGAGCCCCGGGGGGCAGCTGGACATCACTGCCATACTCCGAGCTGGGGGAGAGGCCAGTGCTTCCCGTTGCCAGTGGGGCCAGGCTGGTTTTGATCTGGGGCAGATGGCTTTCCACATCCCCAGGGAGTGGAAGTGAGAACTGGGATTGCAGAGGCAAGAAAAATCCAGAAGAGAGTGCCGATGAGGCCGGGTAGGGCACGGGGAGATATGAAGGGGGCTGCCGGAAGGGGATGCTGCCTGGGTGAGGCAGGAGCTGGGGGAGGGGGAGCTGGCCAGGGTGCAGAACCGTAGGCTGAAGAGGAAGCGGCGGGGCCTGAAACAAGGAGGGAGGAAGAGGGGGCATGGAGTACGGTGAGGAGAGGAGGCTGGACATGGCCTGGGTGGAGAAGAATTCCGACGACTGTCCCGGCTCATGCTGCAAGAGGTGCTGGAAGGAGAAAAGGGAGACGGGCGGGGGCAGGTACGGCTTCTCATGCAGGGGGAGCTGGGCGATGGGGTGGTGAAACACCTGCAGGGCTTCCGTGTAGGGCGGAGTGGACCCCAGTGGGGGTCTGTCCTGCACCTGGCCCTTGCCTCCCGGGGGACCGCTGTGCGAGGTGGCTGCTGAGGAAATCTGGGGCAAGGAGCTTTTGGTGGAAGGCTTACTGCATGAGGGCTTTAGTTCCTCGCTCTCCTGTCTTCCCTTGGCGGCGGCCTCCGGCTCGGTGTCTGGAGGTCTGCTCAGAGAGGCCTGTCTCACCAAAAAGCATTTCCTTCTCTCTGGCGGGGCCGCCGGGGCTGCGGGGGCCGCGGGGGCTGCCGGGGCCGGCACAGAAGGGCCTGTCAAGGACAAGCTGCCGTAGTCGAATGATTTGCTGCGTGTCTCGGTCATGTGGGCCGAATGGGAAATGTTGGGGCTTTGCTCTGAGGCTGACCTCCGCATCTCTCGGGCGTGCGGGTGGTGGCTGGGGACAGTCAGCATGTGGGTGCCCAACGGTTTGGGGCGTGTGTCAGATGAGAGCCCAGGGGCCTCGGCTTTTCCGTGGTCATCCCTCTCGAAGGAGGCAGAGCGGCTGGACCCGCTCAGGGAGACGCTGCTCTCCTGGCTGGGACTGCGAGACAGGGGTGCGGAGGACTCAAAGCTGGACTCCCCCGACGACTGGGCCATCTCTGCCAGGCGCAGCCTCTTCTTCTTGGGCGGCAGCTTCTCGGCTGGGAGCTGGGCAAGCGTCTGGCTGCGCTGGGGCCACTGGAATTCCTCTGTCTTCTCGGGTTCTTTAGGGGGCGGCTCGGGCTCCGTGTCTGGTCGGTCGGGCTCCTCGGTCACCAGGATCTCAGGGACCTGAATGTTGGGCTGGCGGACCAGCCTGGGCTGCAGGGAGTGGGCTGAGCGTCCGTGCGGGGCGGGTGGAGGGGAGGAGAACGGGGCTGGGGGCTTGTCTTCCCCTTCCAAGCCACTGGGCTGCTCCAGAGAGTCGGACTTCTCGAAGGAGCTGGTGTGCTGGATGACAGAAATTTCTTTGGATATGGTTCTCCTCTCCTTCCCTGACTCTAGGCCAGACCCTGGCTTGGGAGTCCTTGGCTGGAAGCCCGTGGGCCCCTCCAGGGAGGGCACTGACTTACTCGGCTCTGCTGGTGACTTGGTGGACTCCAGGGGAATGTTCCGAGCAGCATCAGACGGTCCGGGGCTACCAAACTGACTTTTCGTCGACTCAAAGGCAGGTGGCTCCTCCTCATCCCCAAGGCTCTTCTCTTTCCTCCTCTTCCTCAGCGGAGTGAGCTCCAAGGTGGTCCCCAGTTTGTAATGCATCATCTGGGACCAGGGCTCATGCTCAGCCTGACTCTTTTCCGCTTCCGGGGACGCGTGAGCACCTGCAGAGATGGGCTTTGAGATCTGAAGCTCCGAGCAGTAGTACTTTCTGTGGGCTTCATAGTTGTCCCTTTTCTTGTACCGAGCACCACATATGTTACATTCATAGATCACCCCTTTCGTTTTCAAACCCTTCTTGGTCTTTTTGGTGAGTTCGCTTTCCTTGGCTTCAGGCTCGTCGGCGGGTTTGGAGGCTGGGTCTTTGCTACTGGGCCCCGCCTCCTCCGCACTATACTCCCCTCCCAAAGGTAGTTCGATGGCCGGCTGGCGCTTGAGCATCCGGGGGTGGGAGGTAAACACATGACTGCTGCGGCTCAGGGCTTCCGAGTCGGTGATGTGGTCGTCGAAGGAGTAGCTGCCTCGGAAGGTGTGATGGGGGGTACTGAGAGTGCAGGTGGCAGAAGGCATTGAGTGGCTTCTCAGCAGAGGCGCAGGGGGGGTGGTGCTGGGCGGGTGCTGGAGGCTCAGCAGTGATTGTTCCGGCTTCATGGTTTTCTCGCCATGGGCCGACAGGGGCTCCCGGTAGAGGCTGGATTTGGGTGACTCCATGCTGCTGCGCCTGGAGAGCGAGCTCCTCCTCGGCTTCACACTGTCGATCTCGCTGGTGTCCACCACGGCCTCGTTGATGGTGATGAGCTTGGTGATGTGCTCGATGACCTGTGTCCGGGGCACAGACAAAGGCACCAGGCTGGGCTTGTCTTCGGTGGACAGGGGCAGGAGGGGCTGGGTGGAGGTGGCCGTCAGCATGGTGGTCCGCTGCCCGATCCGCCCACACTTGCCCAAGATGATCTCGGCATAGGACCTGGCGTTGGTGTTGGGGGGGCTGACTTGCTGCTCGGCGCTCTCAGAGCGGGAGAAATACCCCGATTCTGTACTTCCTTTGCTGCCCGGGCTCAGAAACGCCTGCTCATCCATCACCTTCTTCCTCTCACTCAAGCGGAGGGCCAGCTTCTGCTTTATCGTGTGGGTGTCTTCGGGTTTCTGGCTCAGGGGGTGTTCCGACAAGGGCTCCGTGAACGGAGCGGGGTCCTCGAGTGATGGGGCTGAGCTGGACTGGGACAAGGAACAGCGCTCGTGGCTGGAACCCTGGCTCCCGGAGCTGTACAAACCGCTGGACAGGAGGGGGTGCTTGGGCCTGGGGGAGAGCTCCGCGGGGTGGGCGGACGCACTGCCTGTTTCCTCTTCCGAATCCGTGCTTTCCCCCTCGGTGGGCTCCTCGAACTCCTCCCCTGGGATCCTCTCCATCTCCAGCCCCGGGGGGTACATCTCGCCGCCCACTCCTGAGGCCAGGCCGGCTTTGATGCGGTGAGCATGGGACTTCCTGTGCTTGTACAGGTTACTCTTGGTCTTGAACGAGAAGCCACAGGGGCCGCAGGGGTAGGGCCTCTCGCCGGTGTGCGAGCGGATATGTTTCTGGAGCACGCTGGGCTTGGCGCAGGGCCGGCTGCAGTACTGACATATGTACTTGCCTGGCTTCTGCGGTTTCCTCTCCTTCTTGTGTGCCTCTTCTGGGGGTTTCAAGGACACCTGCGAGGGACGGGGCACAAAGACTTTGGGAAGGCCAGGCAGGTCCTCAGGGGGGATGATGGAAGCGTGCGAAGAGAGGAGCTGGCTCGGCGGATGGAGCCCAGGGGTCACGAAGGAGCTTGAGGGTCCAGGTCTCATGGGGTCGACCAGCTGCCACGTGGACCCTTCCAGGAGATGCTCCGGCTTGCTAGGCGACATGAATGCTGGTGTCAGAGGGTGCTGCGGAAGCTGCGAGATGGGGACGGAGGTGTCAATGGAGGACCTCTTGGGGGGCTTCTGCTGCTGGCCTGTTTTCTCCTGAGAGCCCTCCCTAAGAACCGACGGGGGGCCTGGGAAGGGCTGCGGGGCTAGGAGCTCTTGGAGGGGGCCCTCTTGGGGGGCAGCTGCACTGCTGCCTGCGTATGGGGTGCTGGACGAAACACTGGCCTGCACGGCCTCTCCTTTGGTCAGCCGCTTCCGGGGACTTCCCTCAGCCTTCTTGGTGCCCTTGACACTTTGTTCAGGATCCATGACCCCCACAGAGACTTCAGATGCTATTCAGGGAGGGTTGGGGCAGGCTGCATTTATGAATAATCCAAGTGTCCCAAGGAGGCGTCTGGCTTTGGCCACATTGGTCAAGAGCTGCTGAAGCCAAACCCAAGATGGGCTTTGGGAGTTTTTTTTTTTGCAAGTGTCACTGGCTGCGAGCGGACTCAGAGCAGGTCATCAGGGCCCAAACTATTCACATAGGTGAGGCATGGCCCTCTACTTTGAAGACAGAAAACGCGCCGGCACTTTCTGCCTAAATGTCTGTCGTGGAAACGTCATGAAGGGTGTCAATGTCGCCATCATACTGTTTCAGTTGGCAGTGGCGAGTGGCCACCCACAAGTCCCCTGTGAGCTATGTGAATGGTCGGAGGCTAGAGACATCTGCAGGCACGGCCCACTCATCCCTGGTCCCGGCGCTGGGGAAGCCACGCTGGCTGCCTCGGGCAGCTCCGTCCGGCCCCTTCTCCCCTGGGGTCCCGTGTTGGAGATCGGCGGCCACAGAGGGGAAGTCACGCTCTTCTAGTGATGAAAGCACACACACAGAAATACACACGTACACACAAGAAAAGAGAGAGTTACTGCAACGTGTCCACGACCCGTGCAGCTCAGGCTCTGCAAGACATGGTGATATCCCTAGAAGATTAACGGGGGAGACGTGACCGGAAGTCACAGCCCCTGCCTCCATGCACCTGAGCACAGCCCGAACCTCCCTCACCCGCATTCACAGTGGTGTTGGGTGACCCGAATGCCACCTGTGGTTCTGAGGACTGTGGCTATGTGGGGTGGTAGGAGCAGGAGGTTGGGGGGCAGGCCGCTGGGAACTACAGGGCAGTTGGGGATGGGAGGTCTCAGCTCTGCTCTGAGGCAGGTTCAGCTCCCAAAGTCTCCATTGCCCAATTTATACAATGGGATAACTTTAAGTCCTGCCTCAATTGTGCCTCGGGGCTGTAGTGGAGATCCACATGATAATGGATATGGATGCCTCTGGACAAATGTGGGCTGGTCCTACAGCTGGTGTAGGAGGAGGTGCTGGGGCATTATTGAGGGATGAGCTTTCCAAGGGACAGATTATTCTCAGGTTAGTATTATTCCTTCTCTGGCCCTGGGCTCTGAAGGTATCCATGAGGGGTACCATTCATGGTTTCATCGCCCTTGCTAACCCAAGCCCATGTTTCATGGAAAAGCTAAAACCCACCGCCCCAGCCTGGTGCAAATTCACAGTCTAACAACAGTCATGGCGACTCTGCCAAACCACAGCTGGGAGGATCATTCTGGCAGGTTCCTCCAGCTTTTCCTGGCAACCAAAAAGGAGAGGGACATGGGGTCCATCACCAGGCCCTTATAGCCAGAGAGGAAGACATATCTAAGTTCTTTGCAGGAAGCAAAGTCTTGCTTGCAAAGAACTTATTCATGTGGTACTTCAGACAGGGGCAGTGAATGGCACACGAGGTCACCTACATCTTCAAATGACAGCTCTCCAGCAAGGGCAGTGACTGACTTCTGTCAACAGAAGGTCATGACTCAGCAAAGGCTATTCTTTGAGCAAGTCAAAGGCCTCCTCTAACTCAGGCAGAGAAGGCAGCCTCACAAAGCAGGCTGAGGGTGCAGAAGGCCGAGGAATCTCATTTCTCATATTACTGTCAGTAGGGCGGCCACATAAGATAACATCATCCAAACTGGGGCACTTTTGAGGGTGAAAGAGGCACGACTAATAATTATGGAGGAGCAACAGGACAAAATCAGGGCTGTCCCAGGCAAGCTGGAATGAACGGTCTCCTTATAACCCGTATTTACCTGTGACCCCAAGCAGGCCCACGTGCTGTGTCTGGGTGTCTGGTACAAATTTTTCAGCTCTGGCTGAAAATCATAGGGTGTTGAAATTACACCAGGGCCTCCTAATGGAGTCTCGGAGATTGGATGTCTAGTCTAATCCCCTCACTCGACAGATGAGGAGGCTGAGGCTAGAGGGATAATGTGATTTTCCCTAAAACTTGCACAGGGATGGTGGTGGGGTCAGACCACCCTGTGCCTCCTGACCCCTGGTCAGGGCTCGTCCCCTGCCTCAGTGAATAAATGTCCTCTCTGACTTCTGTGGCTCAGTGGGCACCAGTGCACGGCTCCAGGTGTCATGAAAGCACTGGCTTGCCCCCAGGGGGCATGGCGGTGGCTATATCCCTGGAGAGCATCTGCAGGTGTCTCGAAGCTTAACAGCCAAGGAGGCCTTTCAACTTATGTTCTAAACTTGCTGCGGCTGCTGGACAGGAGAAATGGGGGAGCACGGCTAAGGCTGAGGAGATCATGATGGTGGCATTACCCCAGGCCCAGCTTATCTAAGCTAAGGTAGGACAAGCCAGAGGTCACGTGCTTTGCGGAGAGAGAACTGTTCTCTGGACCTCCCCGTGGGGGCCCCCCGGTGCTGTGTATGGATAGTAAAGGGTTTACAATACTTACTATTTCTATTGACCCTTTCATGCAAGGATCTCAAAGCACCCCCAAAATACGAGCTAGTGGTAAGCTTTGCTTCTTCCAATGGATGGATGGGACCCTGTGGCATGACTGAGTCTGAGTGGGGGTCAGTTGGCCAAGGAGGACCCTACATGGTCGAGTCCTGTGGTTTTCCCTTCTTCACCCAGCCACAGGCTCCCCACGGGCAGGTGGGGAAGCACCCAAGGGCTGTGGTTTAGAGCAGTTCACATGCCAGGTAGGAGGGGTGGGGTGGATGAGGAAGACCGTCAGGTAACTGTTGTGTCATCAGGTGACTCACTGGGCCAGCACCACGTGCCGAGGGTCCGCTTCCAGCCTCCACCTGTGGGTGGGGCCTGGTGCTCTGACAGGGAGGGCCCTCCTGCCTCAACCCGCCGAGGAAGGAACAACCAGGACACATCCACACTGTGGGGTCAGTGAGGCCTGTGAGCCGGAAGGCCTGCTCCTTCATTCTGCAGGGAAGGCACCTGAGCCACGGTGGGCCATGACTAGCCCAGGGCCACACTCGTCCTCAGGCTCCTGGGACAGTCTCTCTGCTGCCCTGTTTACACCTCATGATGGGTCTGAGGTTCTTAATACAAGAAGCAGTTGGAACTGGGGGTGCAGACATGGGGCAAACCTATGAGAACTCAGAAGCCCTCTTAGCCTTGGAGAGGATTGCAATTCAGACCGGCATTAACGCTTTCTTACATTTTAGCTCCTTTAGAAGGATGATTTCTAATCACTGTGACCAAGTGACACCAAGAAAATGGGTTCTTTTCTACCTTCTCTGCTTCTGAGGGTATGTGTAAAATGTTAATATAAACTTGAAGTAACAGAGGAAAAAACTGCTTCTCCAGAATTGGTAAGGGCGCCTGTAAAAGTCACCAGTGACATGAGGTCAGAGATAGAGGGTTTCCCTGACAGAGCCCAGGAGCCGGGCCAACGGGGGCCTGAGCCTCAGGCCAGAGGGAGGATGGACATCATCTGCTGATGGTGGCAGAAGGGCCCTGGGGTCCATGTTGTCTGACACCCAGGCCACAGCCCTCAGAGAACTCTGGCTTAGAAATCAGCTTAGAACCGCAAGGAGAAACAGCTTCACGAGCCATATATCAGACCACTCAGCTTCTACTTCTGGAAGCTTCATAGGTCTAACTGTCAGGATAGCCCAACAGGGAAGAGGGTAGGGTGCTGGGGCTGGAGATCCACAAAGCTTTAGGGTATCCTCTGCGTACTCGTGTGAGTGTAACCACAGGATCAATTCCTAGAAGGGCAACTACTTGGCTAAAGGGAATGTACCTTGAAGCTTTTGATGGGTCCTAACAAATAGCTCTCCCAAAAGCACAAATTCACACACCCACCAGTTGTGTGTGAGGACTGTTTCTCCAAACTCCTTCCTACCTACAATATAACCAATCTCTTTAATATTTACTAATAGAAGAGGCAAAATGACTGTATTAGTTTCCTCCTGCTACTGCCACAGTCACAGACAGAGGCTTAATAGCACAACTTATCATTGTACAGTTCTAGAGGTCAGAAGCCTGAAATGGGTCTCACGAGGGCTAAAATCGAGGTAGGGTTAGGTTCCCAACCTTCTTTCTGGAGACTCTAGGGCAGAATCTATTTTCTTATCTTTTCCCACTTCTAGAGGCTGCCTGGTACTTTGGCACATGGCCCCTTCGGTCTTCAAAACCAGCCAGCGATGGCCAGCCACATCCTTCTCACATTGAATCACAAACCCTGACTGTTCTGCCTCCCTTTCTCACTTGGAAGGACTCTTGTAACGACATTGGGCCCACCTGAATAATCTAGAATCTTCTCCTACCTCCAGATTCTTAATCATATATGCAAAATTCATTTTGCCACGAGAGGTAACATATTCACAGGTTCCAGGGATTAAGATGTGTGACATCTTTGGGGATCATTATTCTGCCTACCACAGTGATACCTTATTTTTCTTAAATCAGTGTTTCTTGATCTCTAGTGAGGCTTAGAACTCTGTACAAACTTATTAGCCCATTATTTCATTCAGGGAGTTATTTTTCATATCCTTCTTATTTCTAGTAAACTATATTTTTCTTACTGTTTCACGTAAACTCTTGATATTGGGCATATTAATCCTTTTTATATGAACTGCAAATATTTCTATTTATCAGTAGTCTTTAATTTTTCTGAACAAAAAAATTTTGTTTTTACATGGCCAAATACATCAATCTTTCCCTTTTGGACTTTTAGATTTCATGTCCAAGATTATTTTCTAGAATGTCACCCAATTTCTTCTAGTTCCTTTATGGATTAATTTTTTTCCTCCCTCCCTCTGCTCCTCCACCCCTTTGTTCCTCCATTCTTCCCTCCCTCCATCCTTCCCTCTCCTGCTTCTTTCCTTTCCACTGGATCTTGGCTCCATTTGACATTTATTTTTTGTGTAAGGAATGAAGTAAGGATAAAGCTTAGTTTTTTCCCATACAGATACCCAGTTTTCCTAACATTATTGGAGAGTCCACCCCCACTCTCCTGAAATGCCCTGGGACATTTTCTGAAAGCACAGGTTCTAGCCCCATTCCAGATCCTCCAAAAAAGAATCTCTGGGGAAAAGGCCCCAGAACCCCTATTTTTACAAATTTCTCCATGTAAATCTAACATATACGTTTCTTTCCTATAGCCTGGTATTTGGGAAAACTGATGCCTCTAGGTTCTCCTTGCCTCTAGGTTCCCAACATTCCCCACCCCACCCCACCCCACCATTCATTGTTGAAATCTCTTCAATTGTCAACCTCACCCAGCCTCTCCCTCTGTCAAGAACGCTCAATAGCTCCCCACTGCAGGGAGATTCAACCAATGGCATTTCACCTCCCACAACAGGCCCCACTTAGCCTTCCCAGCCTCCTCTCTCCACCCTGCACTTTCACTGTGCATCGCCCCCTAACTGGTATGTTAGCATGTTCTTGACCTCTCTGTGTTTACATACTGCTGTTGCCAAGGGAACAAGCAGCAAAAGGAATCTGAACACTAATCCCACAGAGGAGTTAGGGAATGCATGCAGAAGCTATGTTTGAGCTGGGCCTTGAAAGATGGGGAAAATATTGATGGTTGGATTTGGAAGGAAGAGATTCTTAGTCTAGGTGGGAGGTACAACATATGCAGAGCACCGGAGGCTGGAATGTAGCCACCGGGAATGTTGAGTTTGTGGCCTCTACCCAAGCCAAGGCTTTGGGGCTCCTGAGCCCAGAGTGTCTGGGCAAGGATCCCACTCTGTGCTGGGGTGAATTCAGGGCACAGGCAGGAGCTTCCACACATTCCCTCCTAGGCCCTAGAATAACAAAACGAAACAAAACCTAAAATGCCCCAAACTGTGAAGGCTCAGTTGTGCCACACATCTAACAGCTGGGGTTAGTATTGGCCCTTGGAAAGCAGGTGGAAGGCACAGTCTGTCCCCTGGGGTCTGCCAGAGAGGCAGACTGCTGGCTGGATAAAGCTTTCAGGGCAACCAGACCCACACAGGTTCTGGCCTGGATTCACTCATGGAAAATAGGCATTACCAGGGTCAGATGGATTACCTATGTTGGGATGAAGTTTTCCACTAATCCAATACGTCAAATAGGGGTGCTTCCTTAAGAAGCCTAAGATGGCAGGTCTGTGGCTTAACGAGTTCATCAGCATCTTCCCAGCAAACCTGTGTCTCCCTGGACTGGACAGAAACTGGGCTTTATTTATCTTCATATTTCTAGTTCCTGGCACTGGACCCAGCACTGAGTAAAATATTGAAAATATTTTCAAAACACTTAAAGAAGCATCCACCATGTCCCCAAACTATACTAAAGATTAACATGTTGACCCTCACACAGTTCCCCTTTTTGCAGATAAGAGGACCAAGACTCAGCAAAGTGACACCAATTGCTTCAGATGATACAACAAAGGGCAGAGGTAGGATTTGAACCCTGAGAGCAGGCTGCCACCTAGCGAAAAGCCCCAAGAGCGCTGACCTTGATCACAAGGCCCAGATGGATTTCCTCTTCCTTCTCAGCACCCTAGATCCTCCAGGAAGTCTTCCTGGTTAATTATAGCCACCTCCACTCACATCAAATTCTTCCCCCCGCCCTGCCGCCTCCATGTGTAAATCACTCCTCATGACCTCGCTAAACTCAGGGCTGAGTTTCTTGATAAATGTTTCCCTAACCACAGTGAGTAGTAGATTATTCACTGTCTGGGAGGTTCCCAAATCATTTCCCTTGGATGACTGTGGTCTCTGCATTTCTAGTTTTCTTCTCCTCCTTCCTAACCCCAAGACCCAGACAGGGCTTGGAATTTCTGCACACTGGTCAAAAAGCAAAGTCTTCATAACAAAGAGGAACCTAGGCAATCCTAGGCGAGCTACACCAGGCTGGTGTTTGTCCTCCTGTCAGAGAGCCCAGGGACCAAGGTGGAATTGACATCACAGGGCAGACAAGGTCTCTAGCAACATCCCTGAGGAAAGCAGGAACATGTTTCACAGTCAAGACCAAGAAATAATGCAGACAGAACTCCACTCTGTCAGACCCGTGGAAGCCCAGACTTAGTCGTGAGTACATGTAGTTGTGACAACTCAGGGAAAGAAAGTCCTAACCTATGTCCTGTGTCTAGATGGACAACCGAACTCTTAACATGTGTCGGGGCTGTTCCTAGTGTTCTATACAATGGCTCTATTAGGCTGGTGCTATTATTATCCTCATGTTACAGATGAGGAAGCAGGGGCACAGAATCACGAAGCTGGTAATGGCACGGCCAGAACCTGAACCTGGGCCATCAAGTGACCTCTGCAGTAGAGACCCTTAAGGCAGTAGAATCCTGGGGCGCCTGGGTGGCTCAGATGGTTAAGCGTCTGCCTTCGGCTCCGGTCATGATCCCAGGGTCCTGGGATTGAGCCCCGCATCGGGCTCCCTGCTCAGTGGGGAGCCTGCTTCTCCCTCTCCCTCTCATCCTTCTCCCCACTTGTGCTCTCTTTCTGTCTCAAATAAATAAATAAAATCTTAAAAAAAAAAAAAAAGGCAGTAGAATCCTGGCAGACAGAACTCAGATTGGAGTTACAGTCCTAACACTTGAGTAACTAAACCCTATTTCTAGCAGGTGGCCTGGCCTTGTTAAGAGTTTTGTTTCCCCCTTCCACCTAGAAAAGTGCAATGTTTAAGTCTTGTTCCCATTGAGACTGAAAATGAACTACTGTCAGGGACTGTAGTCTGGTCTCAGCAAGGGCCCAGTGAACTCCAGACGCTTGTGGTTAATTAATCTACTAAGTTCTCTACTGTTATAAATCTAGTTATCCACCCACCTATCGCATCATTTATGTATATCCACCTTGTTTGGTAAAGATTAAAAGAGGCTTCTGGATACCCATGAGAACTGGTGAGCTTCTGAATTTAACTCGACCTGCTTATCTAAATGGTCCAGGAAGTAGTTGTAGGTCAAAGGGCTTAGGGAAGAACGAAAACTGAAGTGAGAGTTGGGCCAGATTGGGCAGACTTGTCAGCCATTTGCATTCTTCCAGTCTCTCAACAACACTGCCTAAGACCCACATTCCGCGTTTGCTGCCATGGCCTGTTCTCTCATTAGTTTCCAGCAGGTCTCTAGCTGTCCCTTTGATGGCCTTTTATTTCTACACAAATGACTGTGGTATAAAAGGCACACCTATCTATAAACCTCCTGGGTAGTTAAGGTTATTTGGTCTACTATGAAGGGCAATATACAGAATACACTATAACACACACACACACACGCATTATAGAATAAACCACGTAAAGAAAAATGACCAGGGAGACTCGGTGACATATATAGTGTATTCCAAAGTTGGACAATGACAAAAGTAGGGGTTACCTGTGGCCTTCACCATTCTTGTCCACATGGCAGGATGAATATGAGTGTACAAGTAATGATACAGCACTTATAATGATTACTTGACACCTCATTTGTTCATTTGTTCACCCAGTGTGCAAGCATTACATGGGCCTTCTCAATGCCAGGCCAGTAATATGAAAACAGACATAAATTATAGACCTTACTATAAAGTTGCAGTAATCAAGACAGTGTGGTACCAACACAGGAGAGACCAAAAAAAAAAAAAAAATCAATGGAAACAACAGAGTAATGAAACAGACTCCCTCATATACAATTACCTGATTTGTAACTAAGGTGCTATTGTATTTGGTGAGGGAAATGATAGTCTTTTCAATAAATGGTGCTGAAGCAATTGAATATCCATGTGGGAAAAAAATGAACCTTGGGCCCCACCCTTACCAAATACATAAATTAATGTGAAAAGGATGATTAGCCTGGATACAAAAGACTAAATAATAAAGCTTATAGAAGAAAACACAAGAACATATTTTCATGAACTTGGGGCTAGCAAAGATTCCTTACAGTTTACAAAATGCATAAGCACAGCATCATAAAGGATAGGACTGATAAATTGGGCTTCATTAAAATGAAAAACTTCTCAAGAAAACTTTCTAAAGATTGGCAAAATCTTGAAGCCAAACACACAACTTCAATTCACCAGAAGATACCAATAATAGAATACAAATACAAACCACAGACTGAGAGAAGATATTTGTGATATGCATTCAACAAAGGACTCACCCATAATGTAGAAAAGTCCTAAAAATGAATGTAAAAAGGCAGACAATCCAATTAAAAATGGCCAAAATTAACTCAAAATAGATCAAAGACCTAACATAAGAGTTAAAACTGTACAACTCTTAGAAGGAAACATAGAGGGAAAGCTTCATGATATTGGATTTAGCAATGATTTCTTGGATATGCCACTAAAAGCACAATCAAAGTAAAAATAGATAAATTGGACTTAATCAAAATTTAAAACTTTTGTGCACCACAGAACATAATCAACAGAGTAAAAAGATAACCTACAGAATGGGAGAAAATATTTGCAAATCATATATGTGAGAAGAGGTTAATATCCAGAATATTTAAAGAACTCTTACAACTCAAAAACAAAAACCAAACAACCAGATTAAAAAATGAGCAAAGGACTTGAATGGACATTTCTCCAAAGAAGAGATACCAATGGCCAACAAGCACATGAAAAGATGCTCAATATCACTAATCATTAAGGAAAGTAAAAAACCATGAGATATCACCTCACACACATTGGGATGGCTATTATTTAAAAAAAAACAACAAACAGAAAATAACAAGTGTTGGTGAAGATGTGGAAAAACTGGAACCCCTGCGCACTGCTGATGGGAATGCAAAATAGTACAGCTTCTATAAAACAGTATGGTGCTTCCTTAAAAAAATTAAAAATTGAATTACCATATGATCTAAAAAATTCTACTTCTGGGTATAAACTCCAAAAAATTGAAATCAGAGTCTCAAAGAGATGTCTGTCCACATTCATAGCAGCATTATTCACAATAGCCGAAAGTTGGAAGAACCCAAGTGTTCATCTACAGATGAATGGATAAACAAAACATGGTATATACATGCAATGGAATATTATCCTGTCTGCCTTAAATGGAAGGAAATTCTGACACATTCTACAACATGGATGAACCTGAGGATATTATACTAAGTGAAATAAGCCAGTCCAAAAAAAAAAAACAAAACCAAATACTATATGATTCCACTTATATGAGATACCTACAATAGACAAGTTCATAAAGACAGAAAGAATGGTGGTTGACAGGGGCTGAGGGGCAGGAAGGGTTGAAAGATTTTTGCTTAATAAGTACAGAGTTTCAGTTTTGAAGATGATAAGAATTCTGGAGATTCATTCACATTGCACAACAATGTGAAAATACTTAACACTACTAAACTTCAAAACAGTTAAGATGGTAAATTTTATGTTATATGTATTTTACCACAATTTTTAAAAATGGCAAAAGATTTGAACCGGTACTTTAAAAAACAGGTTTTCTAAAGGGTCAATAAGCATATGGAAAGGTGTCAGCATCATTATCCATTAAAGAAATGTAAATTAAAGCCATCACCACTCACCAGAATGACTACCATAAAACAAACAAACAAAAATGATGCCAAATGTTGGCAAGGATGTGGAGCAACTGGAACTCTTCTTGTACACTGTTGTTGGGAAGGTAAATAGACACAACCATCTGGACAACTGATTGGCAAAATCTCCCAAGCCAAACACACACCTGCCCAATGATCCCAAAATTCCACTTCTAAGAAGATATCTCACATAAGTGCATACATCTGTCTGCCATAAAACACAAACAAGAATGTTCACAGTAGTTTTATCCATAATAGCAAAAAACTGAAAGAAACCTAAAGGCCAACAATGAATAAAACAGATAAATTGCAGTATATTCATATAAGTATTACATAGTAATAAAAAAGAACAAAGTACTGCTATAGAAAAAATATGGATGGATCTCACAGATACAATAATAAGCAAGGAATTCAGACACAATAGACTACATACTGTATAATCCCACTTAATTGAAGTTTAAGAATAGGCAAGATTAATTTTATGGCATTAGGAATTGGAATAGTGGTTAGCTCTGGTCGGGCAGGCGGATATTGACTGGAAGGGAAATGCAGGAGATTTCTGCGGTGATAGAAATGTTCTATATACTGCTCTGGTTACATATATATATATTACATAGGTGTACATATGTAAAAACTCCTTGTGTTGTACACTTATGGTATGTGTACATAACTGTATGTATGTCATGCCTCAATTAAGAAAAAGACATGGACTTTGCACTTGAAAGATACAAAGCCTTTAAGGAAAGAGACACAAACAAAACCAGGTAATAAGGTGTGGTAGATGCCATGATGGTAATAGGCTCTGAGTACAGGTTGGCAGGGAAGAGAGGGCTCATGAGGGTAGGCTATAGAGAAAGTACACTGGGCTCTTAAGGACAAAGGGATTTCATCAAGCAGAAAAGGAGGTTAGTGTGGGCAAAGGCATGATGATGCTAGGGTAAACCCCGGATGTGTGAGGTGGTAGGCAGTCCAGCATGAGAGGACCAGGTGTGCAGTGCGCACTGGTGGGAGAAGCAGCCAAGGAGATGAATCAAATCAGGCTTCTGATATGTTTATTTCAATGAGTTCCCCATCAATGTTTGTTGAATGAATGAATGAGCCTTCCCACATCATGACACACCTGATGCCTGGAGTCACAGAACAGGTGTGTTTGCGTGGCAGCAAGTACTGATGAGATGCAGTACTGGTGTGGTTGTGGAGTCCATTTCTTTTACAATTATTAATTTCCCCAAAGTCTGGTGTCTCCCAGGCCCCAGAATTTGAAACCGTCCTCACTCAGTTATGGGACTGACTCTCTGCTATGAAAGCTGAGTAACTTTCTATATGTACCCCTCCCCAACTTCCTTCCAACCATCTCACCATTTTTGATAGTCACATATTGGTTGCCCTGGCAGTCACCTTTAACATCTTAAAATAATATATTTAAATTGTTATTTCCTTGTCCGTCAACTTGAGACAGGATCTATCCACTTTCTGTTGTGAACAAAGAAGAAATGTGTGTACGCACTCTTCTTTCCACCTCCTTTCCTCCATCCACCTTCAAATTTTTGTTAGTTATATATTATTACTCTTACATTTCCAAGTTGCATAAGACATTTCCTCTATATTACAATTAAGTCTAGTCTATAGACTTAGGTTAATTTTAAAAATTGAAGCTAATCAACAATATGATTGTAAAGATCTCACTCCCTGGGGAACTACTTAGTATGAATGGACTCAAGAAAAAGAAATATAATTCTACATGACTGAAACCTCATTACAAGAAAAGTCCACCGTAAGAACCAACACGTCTTCCTATAAAGTATGGCTTCCTTCACTTGAATCCCATGTCATCACCTTTCTGGATTCCATTTTTGATTGAGAGAAATAACTCCAGGAGATTTTCATCATTGTTTCTGTTTATTTTTCCCCAGAAAAATATGGATGACTGAGTAATAAACTTTCTGAGCTCTTACACATAAAAAAATCTTTATTTTGATTTCAAATTTGAAAGGACAGAATTTTTAGTTCAAAATCAATGTCCTCCACAGTTTTGAAAGCACTGTTCCGTTGTCCTTGGGCATTTTGTTTTACTGATGAGAAATGCTGAGGTAAGATTTTATTCTCTCTGGAAGCTTTTTTTTTTTTTTTTTTTTTTTTTACCGTTGATATTCTGACATTTCAGCAAGATGGGTCTAGATATTCCTTTTCACTAATTCCTATCCTGAATTCAGTATGCTGTTTCAATTTTAAAATCTTGGTGTGTTTCTTCAACTCAGGAAATTTCTCTTGCTATTTCTTTGACTATTTCTACCCCTCCCTCTGCCACTGTCTATGGTCACTGCTTCTAGATCTCCTATGTGATGGACTCTGAACCTCCTAGATCTGGCCTCTATGGATCCGAATTTTTTCTCCTTGATGTTTTGCTCTACTTTCTTGGATATTAGTTTTAACTTCTAGATCACCAACTTGGTCTTCATCCATACCAATTGTATCATTCATTTCACCCACTGAATTTTTTTCAGGAGTTGTATTTTAAATTTTCAATAATTATTTCCTTTTCTCTGATTATTCCATCTTTATGGCAGCTGGTTCCTTTCTATTAGATGAAATAATCTCAATTATTGACAAGGATACTAATGATTATTGATTTTAGAGTTCTCTTATATTTGAACTATTTCCTTTGGAGTGAGCTCTTTTTTCTTTTTTTCCCATTATAGGCCTTCTCTTCCTGCTATTGGTTTTCTTCTAAGAGTTGGTGATCCTATTTGTGAATGTAAGACCACATTGTGACTTTAGTACACATGCTAGGATACAGGTTCCAGTTCCTGCAACAAGGGCACAACTGTAAGAGTGGCTTAGACAAGACAGGGATTTGCTTCTGTCTTATGTAAGTCTGAGTGTAAGTGGCCATGGGCTGATGCAGTGACTTAACAGTGTGGGTATCTTTGATCTTGCTCTTCTGCCATCCACAGCATTTGGCTTCCATCTTCCAGCATCATGTCCACACTATGGTCAGCAGGAAAGGGAAAAGGGATGGCAAGACTGGAAACTGTACATGTTATTTCAGGTCACACTAGCCACAGGGCCACACCTCACTGCTAGAGAGCCTTGGCAACATAGTCTCTAGCTGGGAGGCCATGTGCCCTGAACAAATGTCCATCACTACAGAAGAAGAGGAAGAGGATATTGATTAAATAATTAACTGGAAAGGACTTCCTGTGAGGTTTCTGGTCTCTTTTTCTGACAGGTTTGTCCTTGAATGTGATGTTGAAATCATGAATCAATCCTTTTGGGGGGAAGGGGTTCTATGTAAGAGGGTGGAGAATTATGATGGCAAGTCTCCCTGTAAGGACTGTGAGGAGGAAGTCAGCCAGGGGACTCCAGCAATCACTGAAAGAAGGGCTTTACTCTGCAGTGGACAGGGTGGCAGACTTCACTGGAGGCAGGCTGCCCATGCCCCCTGCGTGCTCCCTGCCCCCACACTGGGCTGGCAGGGAGTCTGGATTCTCTCAGCTTGTCTCAGACCTTGGGCCCAACACTTTCCTTAGAGAGTATTTCTTGGGGTTGGCCTGGCACTGGCCACCTGCCTCCATATGTAGAAAGTGAGAGGGGTTGAATTGTACTTGCTCTTCTGAGAAGTTCTTTAAGGGACTCTGCAACCCCGGCAGCCCATTCCTATTCTTTGTTGTGTTGGCTTTTGTTTTGAACAATACTTGGCTTTTCTGGAGTAAAAAAAATCTCTCAGGCCTCTGGGGTCTTGTCTGTAGTGTCTTCTGCTCTGATTTTTCTGTCTATGCAATCTTATGGGTTTCCTATCTTCCTAAGACCTATCAACATTTTGGTCCATGGATGGCATTCTATCTTGTTTTCTAATACCAAGATGTCATCCTTCAAAAATGGCTTTATCTTCTGACAATTCTTGGATGTGGAGCTGGACACTTACGTGCCTGTGGTTAGGAAATCACTCATTGTGGTTCACTGGCAGAGAGGCCAATGCCCTTTCAAGGATCCTGATGCATCATGAGGAAGATGGGTCCTTCCAGCTGAGGGCCATCAGCTTAGAACCCCACAGAGTCCATGGAGAGTACACTTGACCGTCCCAACACTGAAGCAGCAAGCCCACCTAGTTTCGTGGAGGGCAGGAACAGCCCGTCTTGCTTGCCTGGGCAGCCTGTGGTCCACCAGGGAGTAGTCAGTGACTGGACTACCCAAGAGGCCTGCAAGGCACTGTATGAGCACCTGCCATGCTGCTTCTGCCCTCTTTTAGCTTCTGGGAAGAGCCTTTGGAAGTAGCTGATCACCCAACCCTCTGTACCTTGCCACCCACAGACCTGAGAGTCATATAGCTGTCTATACTAAGTGCTGCGAGAGAAGGGCTCCATCCCATCCCCTGGAGGCTGCCCAGAGGCTGTCTCTAGTCCATAACAGCTCCCCTTTCTAAGATCCCGTAGGCTTCCCACACAGTATGGGCTCTATGGCATGGTTCTGGTTCTGAAGTCCTCTTCAGGGGCTCCAGCTTGCATCTCTAGACTCATCTCTCCCTTTCTCCCTCCAACCTGTGTGTTCTCATCACAGGGAGCTGTAGACTTCTCAGAATGCACACTGTTCCCATTGCCCCAAATGCCCCATCCCTCCTAGACATGTGGCAAACTCCTCAGTGTCCTTCAAACTCACTTGTGACAGATAATATTATGTGTCAGCTTGGCTGGGCCATGCTACCTAGACATTATTCTAGATGTTTCTGGGTAGGCATTTTATAGATGAGATTAACAACATTAAAAACAGTAGACTTTGAGTAAAGCAGACATTCTCCAGAATATGGGCGACCCTCATCCCATAAGTGGAAGGCCTGACTAGAACAAAGACTGACCTCGCCTGAGCAAGAAGGAATTCTGCCAGCAGACGGACAGCCTTTGGACTCAAAATGTGACTCCCCTGGGTCTGCAGCCTGCCGGCCCACCCTGCAGATTTTGGATTTGCCAAGCCTCCATAATCGTGTGAGCCAATTCCTTAAAAGAAATCTCTTTCTCTCTCTCTAAATATATGTATTGACATCCTGTTGGTTCTGCTTCTCTGGAGAGCCCTTACTGTATACCACCCCAGACATCAAACCCTCCAGCAAGATTTGGGTGTCCCTCTAACATTCAGTCAAATACCTCTGTGTGTCTCACGCTGTGTTGTAGTTTGTCCACAGATTTTTCTCCTCCAAAGACACAGGCTTCTTTTAGACCAAAGAGCCTCTCTAATTCACCATTACATCCTAAGCACCCAGCACAGTGGCAGACACACTAATAAATGGTGTTTAATAACAAATGCTTGTCCAAGGGTAGGTGAATTACTGAGAATGAGAAAGGACTACAGCAGGTGGCCTAGGGGGGTCCAGCTGGGTAGAGGGAATCAGGTCAAACTCTTGAAAGGGGTCCTGCAAGATGGGCCAGAGGACAAGATAACTAGCTCCCGAAAACCAGGCTCATAGAGCCACTTAGAAATACAGGTCCACAAAGGGCTGTTCAGTCTAGGAGAGGACCCCAAGGGTCAGCCTATAACCAGTCCCAGCTTCTCGGGCCCCACCCAGGAGTTCGGTTTTATCCAATACCTACTGAATCCTGACCACAGGTTCTTGTCAGGAATTCTCACTTTGGGTTTTCCTTTTTTGATGACACCTAAGTTCCAGAAACACTTGGGGAATGCACTGTTTGTGAGCTCCAAAGGAGCAGTTCTCTGCATTCTCTGACTTGTTGCCTGTTCCCCAAATCTCTCTAGTTCAGTCTTCATCAAGCAAGAAGATGTTGCCAAGTCTAATTTTTCTGAGGCTGATTTACCAAAAAAAAAAAAAAAAAAAAAAAAAAAAAAAGGTTCATTGCAATCCACACATCCTTTTCTCCATCCAAACTGAAACCAGACCAGGTGATTTTGAAAATTCTACCCTGGCAGAAGGCATGGCCTGGAGGTGCAGGGCAGGAGGTGCACCCTTTGAGAGTCACTGCTCTGTGCTTCCCAAAGCTCCAAGCACAAGTCTCTGGTTGCCTAGGGCACTGTGAACAAATAAGGGAGCGAACAGACCAATGTTAAACTGAAAGGGTTATAACATGCAAATTCCTCCTTGCAGAACGAACTAGGTAGGACCAAGTGCATTTAATTCAGGAAAAAGGAAAAGAGCCACAAGTAAAGATAAGCTATAGATTGACAGAGGGACTGGTGCTGGGGGAAAGATGAATCACATCTTGTGACAAGAGGACAAACTGAGAATCAACCAGGATAATTACAAGGCGGGGGGGGGGGGGCGCTGACATTACTGAGCTCAGGAACCAGGAAGGGTTTCTTGACATGAAAAATGAATTCCCCAGGGCCTGGAATCACCCACCTAAGTACCTCCCTCCAGCACCCAACAATGCTAGCCCCTGCCCCACCCTTCATCTTTACACCTGAAAAGATGGGCAGAGACCATGGAACCCTGGTAGCTTTTTCCTTTGTCCAGAAGCTCAGAAGACCCAATAGTGTTTCTCGTTTATCCTGCAGAAATGAGGCAGCCTCTGCCAGTTGCCAGCGAGCACCCATCTGGCAGGGTTTATGCAGCAGGACACGGCCCTGGAGGCTCTGGAGTATCTAGAAGGGGATGCCGGGGTGGCCTGGGAAGGGAGTGGTGGAAGGCAGCCAGGAGTTTGGGGTGCTGAATCATACCCCCCCCAGCACCAGCCCTGCTCACTCCCCTGTGGGGACTGCGCACTCCCTTCCCAGAACTCCCAATTCCTCTGACACAAGACATCCCTCTTCAAAGGGGTTTCCCAATAAGTTTGGCCCAGGTGAGTGATATCTCTTTCCCAGACAGGATGACACCCCTGCCCTCCTGCCCAGGACATACACAATCCCGCTCTCCTGTGACAACAGTGGCCCATTCTAGATTGCTTACTATGTGCACGGGGCTGGGCTCGAGCCGGTTTATACCGTGTCCCCTCACTGAGATAATTTTCTCACATGTCATATCTTTAGCCACAGATTTTAGAAGCAGAGGCTCTGTTTTCACCGCCTTTATATTTGCTATGCCCACCCCACAGGCACTCACAGGTGTTTGTGAATGAAGGAATGAATGAATGAACAAGTGAAGTTGTAATTGTGGGAGACCTTGGTTAATGAGGAGTTTACAGAAGGTATCTTAATTCCTTTCTGGAAAAAAGGGGGTATTTTCATTTCTGAAACTAGAGAGTGTATCAATCTGTTAATGAATCGGATTTTCTAAATGTTGAGTGTCGCTCTCGTAAACATAACTCCAGCAACCTGCTGTGTTAGATGGTGTCTAGTATAATTCACATACCATAAATGTCACCCTTTTAAATGTACAATAAAGTGGTTTTTAGTGTATTCATAAGATTGTGCAACTGTCATCACTATCTAATTCCAGAACATTTTCATCACTCCAAAAAGAAACCCCGTATCCACTAACAGTCACTCCACATTCCCCTCCACCGCCTCCCCTCCCCCACAGTCTCTGGCAACCATTAATTTATCTTTCTGTCTCTATGAATTTGCCTATTCTGGACATTTTATATAAATGGAATCATACAATCTTTGGTCTTTTGTGTCTGGCTTCTTTCATTTAGCGTAATGGTTTTAGTCATTTGCTTTAAAAATATCAGTATTTCATGGTGTTTCTCATAGCATCCTGGGCCCCCTGGGGTTCTAAGGCCATAATGCCTGGGTGACATGCAGGTCGAAGCCGGCCAGCATGAGCGTCAGGACGGCATGGGGTCTGGTGGTGGATGTGTAGGACCAGGCGGTGTGGGAGTCGGGCGGTAGTCACAGCAGGGAAAATCTGGGGCCAGCAAAAGAACCAGTGGTTAGGAACCCATCTGTACTCAGAATGTTCCTTGGGGGGGTGGGGTGAGACCCCTGCAGTGTCCTCAGGAGAGCCCAAGGGAAAAGCTGTCTACAAACCCCATTCTCTGATGGGGAGAGAGGTGTTGTCAAGGCCACCAGTACTGGGCCTGTCATTCTGAGTTTGAAGGGAGAGCCCCATTTCTAAGGTGGCCTCAAAGCTCAACAGAAGGTGTGGGGCTCCAGGGCTTGCTGGTTCAGATCTTGGGGTGCAGAATGGGCAGTGGCCCTTCTAACTGCATCACCACTCTCTCTAACCCAGGCATTCTTTCAGCTGGGAAGTCAACTCCTGGCAGGAAATCCCAACAGGCTGAGTGGAGCCAAGAACGCTTTGGTCTCAGGCAGTTTGTCCACAAATTGATTAATTTATTAACAGTTAATTCCCTTTTTGTGTGTTTGTTTGTTTGTTTGCAATTTTAACTTGCTTTATTCCACAGAGCATCTGATGAGTTAACAAACACAAAATAGGAGCATGAGTTAAAAATCACAAGTCAAGCCAGGGGAAATGGAAGACACAAGGTCTAGGCCAGAGGGATAGAAGAACATCAGTAAGTAGAGGGGACGGCCCCACACAGTGGCTGTATCTGGGCCCCGGATACAGGGTGCAGCTTCCTGGCAGTGAGAGGAAAGAACAACACAGCTGCACATTCTCAGGGCCATCCTCTAATACTACTTGGGCTCCCATGGGCCAGGCCTTGGCTGGGTCTGCTGGCATCTAACGTGCCAGGTGGGCCCGACCCTTTACATCATTAGCTCTTGTTTGGGAAACACCGTGCCATTTGGTGACCATCGTTTCAAGTTTTGCCAGAAACACACACCATCTGTTCTACTATTTGTGTGATACTTTCATTTACATTGATGAATTTGACTTGTTAAAACATAGGTTCCACCTAAGCAATAGGGATCATAGGTCTAACTCTAGGATTTTACTGAATCAAAGAAATTACTATTAACGTAGAGAATTTCATCCATGCTCCCCTAAAGTCACCTCATGTTCTACTAGTGGTTTGTGTCCTGCACTTGAGAAATAAGCCCCCACCCCTGACTCTCGATACATTGGGGCACACCTCCCTTATGGACAGCAAAGCTGTCCCTCACATCCTCTACCTGATGAAGTGATGGAGACAGTCCATGCACCAGCCCTGGTTTAGGGTGTCTCCTCAAACCCCATCAAGGGAAGGGCCCTTGAGCAGCATCCAAGTTAAAGTCTAAAGCCTATATGTGACAGATGAAGATGCTGGGGCTCAGGGAGCAGAAGGGACTTGTCCCAAATCACAAGGCCAGTGACTGTCCGTGTCAAGGAGTCTCCCAGTCTCACCTTCACCACTGCTCCACACGGGTGGGTGAACATTTAAATTACTGAAGACTGGAACTCACTGAAGGAGGCTGGCTAATGAAGGCATATGGTCTCACCCAGCAAGCCCCATGAGGGCAGGAACCATGTCTATTTTTTTCAGTAGGGTAAATCCCGCACCCAGCCGTCTGCCTGGCGCATAGCAGGTGCTCAGAAAACACGAGGGGGCTGTTACTGCCAGGTTCAGAATGACGATCACTTCTTGGAGGGAGGGAGGGCCCCGGGATGGTGCAGTGGCTTCCATCTGTATTGGCCGAAGTCTTTTTTAAGCGGGGTGGTAGATTTTCTGCTGTTGGTTATATTATTGCCTGTTTTGTTGTCACTCTTTGGTTGAAATATTTTTTAAAATTTAAATATATTTGTTAAATACAGGAATAAATCTTTTTTTTATTATGTTATGTCAGTCACCATACAGCACATCATTAGTTTTGGATGTAGTGATTCACGATCCATTGTTTGCATATAACACCCAGTGCTCATTGCGCTAGTATCCCTTTAACAAGTATGGTTTTCTCTTCTGCGAATAGAACACTCTGTGCTGCAGCTCAAGTGACTTTAACCGAAGAGGAAGAAATGACACCCCAGCTGGGGGTCTCCTCACCTTGTCATCTCTCCCTCCACTTCCAAAGCCTGGGGTACTTGTGGGGAGGGGTGAATCTGAGCACGACTGAGGCCTACCAAGGCAAAGGGTGCATCTCAAACCTGGTCATGGCATCACTGGCGTAGCTCACACAAACCGCAGTGATCTGAGAAGATCACAGGCCACGGTTTGGATAGAACACCTTCAAACTTCCCTACTGTTCAGTTTTCATATATTTTTCCAATTTTTTTTTTTTGCCACCAGAATTTTGTAATAAACATCCTCTGTACACACATCTTTGCAGACTGGTGCTATTGTTTCATAGGCCTGGTTCCCAGAAATGGGACCATGGGTCAAAGGGTATGTGTGTTTTGCGTGGGAATAGCTATGGGGCCTATTGTTTGTGGCATCTTCCTAAGAATGAGCCATGTGATTTTCACTCACTGGTTTTGATTCTGTCCTGAAGACACACCTCCGACCCCTCGTCTCCAGGACAATCCCCTGGATGGTTGAGGACAGTCTTCTCTTCCTTAGTTTCCTCAAATGTCCCTCTGATAATGGGGTTACATGTCCCCTGTGGCTGATCCCTCTGGGGTGAGCTCCTCCCCATTGAAAGACACGTGGACAGGGACAGAAGCTTTTCTGATCCGAGTAGGCAGGGTTCTGAGTCCTTCTCTTCAGCTCCCCGCAAGCCACAGACAGGCCTTCCTGAGAAAAAGACCCACCAGCCAAATCCTACCCCCACATAAGAAAATGGAGCTCATTCTTCAAGTAGGGAAAATGCCAATGACTTCGGAGCTGGACAGACCTTCAAGCATCCTCGAGCTCAATGCCTTATTTTACAAATGAGCCCTGGAGGGCAATGACCAGCCCAGGTTCACACGTGGGGTGTGGGAGCTGGGAGCCGGGTCACCGGGGGGTGCTTGGCTCCAGCTCTCTCTGCCTGCTGGTCCCTAGGAACCGTTTTACTAGAAAGGCACAGTGTAAATATTTTGCTAAGGAGCCAAGAGAGGAAACTTACCCAGGCTGAGCGGCCCTGTGCTGGGCGCTGGCCATGGACACAATGCTCAATGAGGGCCATTATCTGGGAAGGGAGGGCTGTTTGTTCCGCTTCGGGACGGTGCCAGAGCCCGGAGCCACCAGGCTTGCCACTCTGGCTGCCACACACAGAAGAGTCTCCTTGCACTCAGCAGACTCTGGTTATGCAATGCTGGGCCAGAAGGTTAACTCTCCCCAGACGGGAGCCAAGCCTTACTCCTTCCTGCCTGAGTGTGTCCATCTGAAAATGTTCAAAATTCAGGGCCTCCATCTTTGCAGAAAAAATGCTCAGGCCCTGGAAAGGTTTATTCCAAAGGGTGTAGTGAGTCCATCCGGCACCATCCTACCAAGGCCCTGGGCCCGAGCCATGGTGACTGCCCACTGCTTCCCAGGCATCACTCACAGGCCTCCCAGCCTGCTTCCCAGGAGTCAGTGCTCCTGCCGACTCAGGCCTGGCACACTCCTCCAGCCCCCCCACCTCTGTCAGTGGTGCTGGTCGAGCGCCCCTCTTTCTTAAACACGAGGGCTACCCCGCATTCACAAAGCCTCCCCCAACCACCCCAGCCATCAGTCCTGGAGCTCAAGGAGTGAGTTTTCAAAACAAAAGAGATCTTGGATGTAATCTCTCCAACTGCTCCATTTTTCAGACGAGGAAACTGAGGCTGGGGGCGGAGGGCGTTGACTAGCCTGAGAGCAGACTGGGTCAGTGCGACTGTCAGCAGGGCTCTCTTCCCTTAGACTCTCACACACCTCACATCCCAGACACTTCCCAGAACCCGACCACTTCCCACCGCCTCCACAGCCACCAGCCTGGTTGGCAACACCGTCACCTCCTGGTGACGACATCAGCCTCCCAGCTGGTCTCCATGCTGCCCTGGCCTCCTGCAGTGCGGTCTCCACACACAGCCAGGGTGGGCCTTTCAGAACATGCAGCAGACCTCCAAGGACTTCTCGGTTATCTGCCCACCCCCTGTCCAACCCCTCTCCAGCCTCCTCTCCTCCTAGGCCTCCACCCCCACCCCTCCAGCCACACGGGCCCCCTCAGAGTCCCCCCACATGATCACACCTCTGCCTCAACACTTTTCCCCAGAGAGCACAGTGCTCACTCCCTTAGCCCTCAGGTCTTTGCTCAAATGCCATCCTCCGAGGCCCACCCTGACTGCCTGGTTCCTCTTCTTTCCTGGCTCACCTCGCCACACATTAGGTACTTCACATAAGTACAAGATAACACCTGTCTATTTATTTTACAGATAATATAAAATATACAGTATGTGGCAAGGGGACAAAATGGGTGTCTATTTCCCCTACCACAGTGGAACTCCAAGAGGTAGGAATCTGCATCTTGTTACCTAGAACGGTATGTGGCACCTCCTGGTTAGGCATGGCTGGTTTTAAGGAGGATCCATCTCTGAGGATGGATGACAGTGATGGCGGTCCTCGTGTCGCCGCTGTGCCAGAGCCCACGTGAGTCAGGAGTGGGGGGAGGGGACGAATTTGGTGGCACAGGCAGGGTCAATGGAAGGAGAGGCTCTGAAGGCTCAAGGGAGGCCAGCTGAGAGGCTCTATGCTTAGGACCTGATGGGGAGGTGGGGGGGACGCCAGACCCGGGCGTCAGTGCCTCCTCAGCCCAGCCCAGGCAGAGCTGCTGCAGAAAAGCCGATTCCCAGAGGCAGCCATAGAGAGGTGCCACTGAGGCGGGGCCGGCCCCGCCCTGCCCTCAGGTACCTTGAATATACAAGTCCCCATACCTCCCTATCACTTTAAAAGCTCTCCAGTGGGAGATTCACAGGCCCTGCCGGGCTTGGGGGCCTCCGCTGAGCTCCTCTGCACAGAGCTTTATTCCCGGGGATAAATATCTGCGGAGTGAATCAAGAGAGAGGCGGAAGGGAAGGGGCAGGAGCTAAGATAGACCCAGGAGAGGAGACAAAGGCCGAGAGCCACAAAGCGATCCCAAGGACGCCCGCCAGCCAGAACCCCAGCAGAGACAGAATGGCTTGTCCTGACAGGTGGCACAGGAGCTTCCAGCTCGCACTTGCTCTCCCACACCTGCAGCTACACTGGTCGGAAGCACAAATCTCCGGCAAACAGAAACTCGTGATTTCAGTTTTATTTTGATTGACATTTTTATTTACCCATGGCACAGTTTCTTTGAGGTTGGCTGGTTTTATTCTAAAGAGGGGCCCAAACCATGTTCCCGGGTGACTGGCTGTGGACACCTCTCTCCCCAGTGGGTCCCAGCCCATCCTAACTCCGCTCTCCGCACACTTGTTGGACTCTTACACCAGAGCTTTTTCTTCTAGGGGCGTGTGTGCATCGCTCAGGCTCCGGTCCTTAATCCCCTGCATCTCTCTCTCGAGTTTCTCACCCCGTCTGATGAGCAGCTCCCACAGGTGCACACATCACCTGCCCTGCCCCGGAACGCCCCAGGCCCGTGTCTCCAGTGGCAATGGCTCAGCTTGGACAACCCACTGGCCTCTCGAATTCCATATGCTTAGCACCCACCTCATCGCTTCCCCTGTCCCTCCGGGGAAGCCATTCTCCTACACTCCCAGGCTTGCAGCCTCAAAAGCACCCCACAACCCCACTCTTCTGCTCCCATACCACCCATTCATCCAACTCTGCCCGTTCCCTCATTGGTTCAACACTTACTGAGCAAGCGCCCTTTATGACAGGCTGTGCTGGGGTCTGAGGACGTTCACCATGCCTGTCCCTCCTCCCTCTGTGGAACCTCCAGGACCACCCTAGGCCCTGAAATTGTGAGAGGAAGCCAGTCCCACATGTGCAAGTAAGTCACAGAGTGATCTTGGGCAAGTCACTTGCCATGTCTGAGCTTTGGTGTCCTTCTCTGCTCTTGGGAAACATTATCCATTCCTGCTTCTCTTCTCCCCAGCCTGGCGGTGACACCCACAGGTGATGTCAATCTAAAGAATGCTTATGATCATCACCTTCAACCATACTGTAGCCTTCTTCTTCCTACAGACCATGGCCTTAACCCCCAACCCTGCCTCCTGAGATTGGACCGTAGAATCTGCATTTTAGAGAAACACTCCAGGTGATTCTATTGCAGGGGGATGGTTTGTGAACCACACTTGGAGAAATTCTGGCTCACGAGATAAAGTTCAAACTCCCTCTCCATCCCCCTAGTCCCTGAGCAGACCCCACCCTGCTTTCCAGGCACAGGTCCCAGTCTCTTGCAGAAGGGCCCTTCACGGTCACCAGGCTGGTCCGTCTGCTCACCAGCCTGAACCCAGAACTCTTCTCTTGCCAGCTCACATCCAAGCTTCCTATCCAGACTGTAAGCTCCCTGAGGGCAACCGTCTATCCTACAGATCTTTGTGTTCAACAACAATGCTTGCTGAGCATCTATAAACACTTAAACACACACACAGGGGCACACAAAGGAGGAGGGGCAGAATCCTGCATGAGGGATGCCCCCTGTAAAGCAAAAACAGAGGGTAATTACATACCTGCCCAGGGTAGAAATACAGAGAGGGTACAGCAGGGTCCCAGAGCAAAGGTTCCTGATGTCATGGAGGAGGCGATGGTGGTGGGGGGCAGAGAAGGAGAATCCAGAAGGAAGGAACTCAGGGTAAAGGATTAAAGTGTGAGGAGTCCCTTCTGCACCGAGTGGGGGAGGAGGAGGGAGAGGGATGGAGAACGGGAATGGGCTGGGCTGGGGAAGCTGAGCCGAGGAGCCGGGCTCATCCTGTGGGTCAGGGGTTGGCAGATCCAGCCCACTGCCTGTTCTTGCACATCAAGTTTCACAGCCACGCCCATTCCTTTACACACTGTCCATGGCTGCTTGCACGCAGCACAGTAGAGGGAAGCAGGTGCAAGAGAGACCGTGCGGCTCGCAAAGCTTAAAATAGTTACTATCTGGCCATTTTGAAAAAAAGTGTTGCTGCTCCCTGCCACGCATGTGGGAAAGGACCGGTGGATTTTTTTTTTTTTTAAGATTTTATTTATTCATTTGTGAGAGAGACAGAGAACGAGCAGGAGGAGAGGCAGAGGGAGAGGGAGCAGACTCCCTGCTGAGCAAGGAGCCCACTGCGGGACTCGATCCCAGGACCCTGGGATCATGACCTGAGCCGAAGGCAGACGCTTAACCATCTGAACCACCCAGGCACCCAGGACAGGTGGATTTTAAGCAGGGGACAGCACGGTCAGATTTTTATCTTCCTATCCCCCTGGGACAATGTAGGGAGGGGTGGGGCAGACAAGCTGGCAGGAAGGGAAGGTGGTTGGGAGGTTAGTGTAACTGTCCAGGTCGGGGGGTGGATATGACACCACTGCTATTGTTTATCAAGAGATTTATTAAGAGTCGCCTGTGCCTGCACTGGGCTAAGCCCTTTACACGTATTCCCTCATCTGCTCCGCACAGCAGCTGCAGTTTGTGTCGTTCTCCCTGTCTCACAGATAAGGCACAGAGAAGTGAAGCAACTTGCCCAAGGTCACACAGCTGGTAGGCAGCAGAGCCAGAACACAAACCCAGTGCCAAACTCAAGGGGGCCGTCAGTGCCAAGCTGAAGCATGTTTGCTGGTTGACAGATCCCTTTGAGCTTCCCTGAGAATTCACAGAACACAAATCCTCCACAGGAGAAAATCTTCCCTGAGTCGAGTCAGGCAGGAAGTGGGAGGCAGGAGTGTGGCTATTTTGGAAAAGCGACACGAGAAACCACGAAACTTCCTACCTGTCCCGTTTTGCTCCCATCTGTCCTTGGAAACAAGGCTGCCCCTCTCTTAGATAAAAAGGTGTTTCTCCCCACACAGTGGCTCTGCTGCTGGTGGTGGGAGAGAGCCCTAAGCTTAGCACACGTTCACTATTTTTAAAGGACTATATAAACAAACAGGGCTATGTAAATAAGAAAAAAAATGAGGTCATCCTTTTAAAATCTAAAAATGTTCTTTTTCGATGGGGTGAGCAGCAAAACCTCAGAAAGAAAGAACTGGTGCTTTTTTTTATCCCTGAGATGCCTTCTCCAGCCCATAGTCTCCTGAAGACACTGGGCCAGCCCCTCTCTTCCCGGCACCCACTAGGGAAGGCAGGTAGCCTGGGAGCCAGGACTCCTGGGTTATAGTCCTGACTCTGTGGGCCTCGAATGCCCAAAGCTACTGCCCAACCTGAGCCACCCCCTCTCTGGGACATTGATCCCCATCCAGGTCACGCTTGGCATGCTGAGCCGACTGCCCCCTCCGCCATCCTGCTCCCTCACCCCTGGCCCGCACCTGGATCTGCTAAGTGGCTGCAGGGATCTCTACCAGCTGCTTAGAAGCCATGTGTGTGTATTCCCTCCATACCCCCCAGCTCCCATGCCTTGGATTTCTCTGCACATCATCTACTCTCCCCACCTTCTTCCAGACCTCTTCTCCCAAGCTGATGGCTGGAAGTCATTAGGGCAGCCCTGGGAGAAGTGTTTAGGTCATCAACAATCATCAGGAGACACCCCCGTGTTGGCAGGAGCCTAGGAGGCTTCACTGTTTCCCAAGAACTTCTTCCAGCACTGAGCTGCCCCCCCGCCCTGTGACCCTCTCCCGCCATCAACAGCATCACCCCGCACCCCCGCCTTCCACACCCTCCCCCTCTGCCTCTCAGGCCCAGCATCCTTGGCTCCGTAAAGCACAGAAATGAGAACCACCAGTATTTGCTGAAGGGGTGTCTTTCAAATTGGGTTCCATGAGGTGTTTCAGAGGTTCTTCAAATGTCACTTGAGAATTTTATTCCAAAACTATAGTATGACTCCTCCTACATAAAACTGCCATGGAAAACGGGCCTGCACATTCAAACGTGTTCCATGGCACATCGCGGTAATATACCAAGGACACACAATAGGGGTGGCTGGCTTAACTTGGTTTGTGCAGAATTCAGACAAAAGCCTGGGTAGATCTTGAACTTCGGTATTAAAATATGTCTTCAACTAGAAAGACTGGCGCTCTTTACTGGGCATCTTTATGTTGCTGCTTCTTAAATTCGGGACTATACACGCTCACATAAAACCACACAAACAAGTACGCTCTCAAACTTTCCATGATATGAGAATACAGTATGTGGATTATCACAAAAACGTCATCACTGATCATGGGCTTCCTGTCTGAGTGTTGTCATAAGAAGGGATTCAAGCAGTTGCTTGATACTGTCAGAGCTACAAACCAGAATTCCCTTCTGCTCCTACCCCAGTGTCCATATAACATCGAACTGAAGATCATCCTGGGCTGAAGATAAGCTGTTAGAAGTCTGGTACCATTCACATCATCGTATAGATATGATTGAGAATTTTCTTAATACTGCGCAACCAAGCCAAACAAAACAAAAGTAAGAAAGCATGTTAGATGTTATAGTTGGTAAGCGATAAAATGATTATCTAGAACAGAGGCCAGCAAAATTCTATAGAGGACCAAAGAGTAAATATCTTTGACTTTGTGGGAGAGGAAATCTGTCACAACTACTGATCTCTGCCGTCAGAGCAGGGGAGCAGCCATAAATAATGTGGAAATAAATGGCATGACTTTGTCCCAATAAAATTTTATACACAGAACTCATGCAACAGCCTGGATTAGGCCCATGGGCAGGAGTCTGTCAATCCCTGATCTAGACTCTGAGATTTCAGTGTGTTTATTGATGGGCTTTCATTATAAATAGATGTCAAAATTTTGAATTTAAATGATAAATGTATATTAATAAACAACCACTTGAATCTGTTTTATATTATTAGCATTCCATGGAGGATTTGACTTTGAACAATGGCTTCTAAGACCACAGAGGTTGGCAAACTACTAGCAGAGAGCTTAGCTGCTGAGAAAATGCTTTACAGCCCGTTTTCAAATTAGGTTCATCTTGACTGACTCAGAAATCAGGTGTACTCTGGAGAGAGCCCCGGTCCAGGGCCCTAGTAAAGTGGGAGGCATGACTCCGCATCTCCATGCCCTCAAATAATCTCAAACATAGCCATTCCCAAGCTCACGTCTGCGAATGGGCCTCCGCGGCACAGGGGAGTCAGCAATGCCCCTGAAGGCCGGCATGCAGCTGGCTCCTACCTGGCACACCCACCTGCCCAGGCCTGAGCCCTCTACCGTCCTCAGGTGTGATCTATTCTAGCCCCCTCCGTGGCGGCTGGGGGAGGCTCTGCCACCCGTGGGTCCATGAGCACCTGGACGCTCCAGAAGCCCTGAGTCAGCACCCCATGAATCACAGAGGCTTTTATTCCCCAGGGAGAGCGCAGGAAGGGGCGGGGACCAGATTTCTTGCTGGAACTGACGGCTCATTTCCCTCTAGACCCGTCCCATCCTTTAGCGAGTCTCCCATGCAGCTAGCACAACCCACATAGGACAAAAGGAGAATTAAGCAGTGAAGTAGAGGAGGTCAAATGCCAGGTCTGGGGAGGATCCCCCCACCCTCCCGCCCGCACCCCACCCCCCGTACTCCCCTTGATGGTCCTCCCATATCTCTTCTTGCATCCCTCAGAGGTTTCTGTTTCCAGCCAGGTTCAAGTATTTCCTGCACACCTAGCTAAATAAACTCAGTGCCCTTAGACCACTGGCAGAGGAGACCCACAAAGGCTGTGACATATGCAGAAGGAAACAACCGCTCAACTGAGGCGTGAGATGTCCCAGGGTGCCAAGGAAGGGGACCCATTCCTTATGGTGCTACTAATTCCTATTAAAATGTAGACCCTCCTGGGGAAGGGTCATTCTTGAAGCTGTTATTGCTTTTCTTCAGGAAGCATCTTGGTGGAAAAGACAGTGCTGGGCCTTTTGTGGCCCGAGGCTCGGCTCCTTCTCGCGGTGTGACCAGCTTTTACATTACTGAACCTCTCTGGGCTCGGTTTCCTTATCTCTGCAGGAAGGACGCCAGAACCAAGATTCCCTTGGGTCTGAGAGGTACTCGGGCTCGTCTATAAAGTGCCAGGCCCCATACACAGTGTTGGTCGCTTTACTTCCCTCTGGCCCTTGGGGACCAGATGGCCGAGCGTGGCACACCTCTCACAGCGCAGCAGCCAGGAGGGCAGAGAGGTGGCCGACCCGCCTGCAGGAGTAAGGAGGGCTGCCTCCAACTTGGGGAGCCCCTGCTATGTGTCCAGCACCATTCTAGGGGCCTTCCCTGTATCTGCACAGCAACCTGAGTGGTAGGTACCATCCCTTTCTCATTTACAAGCAAGAAAGATGAGCCAAGGTGACCAAGCAACTTGCCTCCTCAATAGCAAATGCCTCATGAAACCAGTAAGTGCCGGAGCTGGGATTTGAACTCAGGAAGATCCAGCGCCTCCACTATTAAGCACCCCATCAAACCTCTCCTCTCAGAGGGAGGCACAGATGCTCAGTCCTTCTTCCTCAGAGTCCAGGGGTGCTTCCTCCACCTCGGCTGGAAAGCCCTGGTCACAGCCTGGGTCTAGTGGACCCATGTGGTGCATCTGAGCTGTGGGCAGAGGCCTGGGCCCAGCCACCTTGTGGTTTAGGCAGTTACAGTGATGCCATCTTTGAGGGCTGCCTGAGGCCTTGCCTCCCTCTCTGTAAGCGAGGAAGCACATGGAGGAAGGGGATGAGGCAGCGTTCACGGCACCCAGGCTGCCAAGCCCCCTGGGGACTCATAGCCAAGCGCAAAGACCCAAACACAGGGTGAGCATCACCAGAGCTCCAAGAAAGAGGCCCTGGAGCCCCCAAACATTGGCTGCATCTGAATCAAAATATAGATTCCTGTAGCCCCAATCCCAAGAGTCTGATTCAGAGAACATGGGTGGGCCTGGGAATCTACCTTTTTTTTTTTTTTTAACCAGGCACCCCCTGCAACCTACTTAGGTGATTCTGATATACCCCAAAGCCAGACAAAACATCCAAAGACATATTCCCAGCCCAAAGAGCTCTAACCCCACACAGCTAACCTGAACCACCACCTGAATCTAACCTGGAACCACAACACATACCTGAAGAGCCAACTACATAGACACACAGACATCTACCGATGCAAGAGCCCCTCCCCAGGCACATTCAGTCAGCATCTCTGGGGGTTGGGGCACTGCTACTGGAATTTTTAAAAACTTTCTGGAAGATTCTAACGTGTAGCCAGGCCTCAGAGCCCGACATCCTTCCAATTCCTCACCACAGGGAGGGTCCTGAAGAGATGCGGCTCAGTCTTCAACACCCACTGTTCTCCTCTGAGTAGGGAGGGGGTGGCCAGGGGGCTTCTCAGGCCAGAGCCATCAGAGGGGCAGGCGAAGAGGGGGGCAGAGAAGACAGTGGCCCTCTGGAGTGTGGGCTGGCGTGTGGGGAGGGCTGTGGCATCTTGAAGGTGTTGCCAGGGACAGAAGGGAAACTGAGGAACTAGGAAGACAACTGGGGGAGATGAGGTGGGGCAGGGAAAAAGCCTGGCCCTCAAGGTCTCTACTCCTGGCCAAGGAAGTCCTGAGGATTTCCCATTTCCACAGAGGCTCAAGGAAGGTGGTAATAATAATAATAATAATAATTATTATTATTATTATTTGAAAGAGGTATATGTTTGAAAGAAGAAGACCACCACCAAGCTCATGCAAGAAAGACCAAAATGGTGCCCCCAGCAAGCATATTCAATGACAGACTGTTTCTTACCTGTGTTGAAGGCACCACTTCCGATGACCAAAACTAAAACACTGTTCTCTTTGGAAACCAGCGTTCATGTCCACTTCTGCTGCGTGGCCTTCCTCTCATGCTCTGCTCTGCCCTCTGGAAGGGAGAGCTTGCCTGGCCAGTATCTCTTGAGGCTCCGCCATGAACTAGTTAGAGGCTGCTGGGTTGGTGCCTCGAATCCTGCAGGGGACGGTTGAAAAGTATGGTCAAAGAGTTTGCTTGGTCAACTTCCTCAGACACAGAACAATCTCTGCCTGGTTCCAGGAGGCCCAGGCCCCCACAGCTCCTCCCAGCTTCTTGTCTTGGGCTAGATCCCCACATCCCCTGGGGAGACAGCATGGCAAGGTGGCCCTGGTGCCCTCTTGTATCTTGCACATGGCACCTAACTTCTCAGAGCCCCTATTTTCTCTACCAGTAAGTAGGCAGAATCCCAAGATGGCCCTCAAGGTCTCCCATCCCCCTGGTGCACACATGCTGTATAATCCCCAGGACCGTGAATATGGTGCACTTTACTCTCATGACTAGGTTATGTTACAGGGCATGGCTGATCTCAAAACAGATGGTTCCATGGGCTCGACCTAATCAAGAAAGTCCTTTAACAGCAGAATTTTCTCTGGTTGGTGGCCGAAGAGAAAGTCATGGAGATTAGAATCAGGAGGATTTGACTTGCAAGTTTGCTGCCTTGAAGATGGAGGGGCATGTGGAAAGGACTGGGGTCTGCCTTTCGGGGTTGAGAGCAGCCCCCTGCTGACAACCAGCAAGAAAACAGGACCTGAGTCCTACCTGGAATCCTGGATTGTACCTGGATTCCCACAACAAGTGAATGAGCCTGGAAAAGCAGAACCTTCCCCAGAGCCTCAGGATGACAGCTCAGCCCACAGGCACCTTGATTTCATCCCTGAGCAGAGAATCCAGCCTCTCTGTACCAGGCTTTCCACCTCTAGAACCGTGAGCTAAGAAACGAGTGCCACTCAGTTTCAGATACTTTGTTATACAGTGAGGGACAACCAATACCACCTGCACAAGTGATTTATATTCAGGCCTGGGTGAAAATTAAATCCAACAAGTAGACCCAAGAGCACACTGTACTCCCCAAATCACTAAACAGACAGGGCATTCAAGGCCAACGGCGGTCTGGCTCAGGGCAGGGGCTCAACCATGATTACAGGTCAGTGGATGAATGAGCGAGCACCAATTTTTATTAGTCAACTTGCTAAGAATGGCAAGTGCCTCTCGGGGTTCTCATGATTCAGTGTTCATGGTCCCACAGCGTGCCCAGCGATCTAGGTCTGGAGTAACCTCCACACAAGCCTGGGGTAATGTCCCCTTCCTTCTCTGGGGGCACACAGCCTTGGAAGAATTTGTCCTCCAGCAACCACATCCCACTGCGGATTCCTCCAGAGCGTGCATGTAGCCAAAGCCACCATGCTGTCCCCTCACCACTATACCTGCTGCTCTAGAATCCAGCCAGCCCTGCCCCCACCCCAAGGCAGCAGCACACGACCACACAGGGCCTCCGTCTATCATCTACCGCTTCTGTCATCCAAAGCATCCAAATTTTTCACCCCTCCTCGGTGTTCATCAGCCCCATCACCACTCCTCAGTGTTCATCAACCACCCCCTCTGATAGATCTCAATTATCAATACAAACAGCTGAGCTCCATCCCTCCCCGTGGGGAAACACTCATTTCTTAAAACATGCTATCCTCCGAACACAGTCCACGATGCCCACCTCCGAGCCTTGGCTACTGCTACCGCCCTCCCCCTCACAACCATACCTACTGGTGCCTAGGGTGCACCTAGAACAATTCTCTTTAGAACCTAACTGGGTGGCTCATTCATTGAACAGATAACACGTGCAGCACCTATTTTGGGTCAAGCCCAGTGGTAAGTGCTGGGCATGAAAGAGTCAAGATTCAGTCCCTGCCTTCAAGGGGATCACAATGGTGGGGGGAGGGGCCAGGAACGAAGGAATGCACAGAGTCAACGGGTTCATAGCTTAACTACACCTTGAAGGCATAAAGAAAAGAGTGGTCAATTCTGATGGTGTCTGAATGCATGAGAGAGAAAGAGAGAGTATTTCAAATGGTAAGAAGTGTAGGTAGACAGGAGACCCCAAAGTAGCCAGACGTTCGACAAGTTGCATGCTGTCCGTATGGCTGGAAATGAGGGGCAAAAGCTGATCGGGGGAGAACTTGGTATACGGAACAGCCTGGACTTGACCTTACAGTGGAGTGAGGCCACTGAATCATTTTAATCAGTGAGGTAATGCAGTCGGGACCAGAGGTGTGGCTGGAGGGGAGGACCGGATCAGGTGGAGGAAGCTAGCCACTGCCCCCCCCGCAACCCCACCAGCGGGGCCAGCACCACTCCTGGCCTCCAGCAGCAGTTGAGAGAGCCAGGCGGACACACCTGCATCCAGGTCACCAGGAAATGTTACACACACCTGAGGTTCTCCACGGCAAATGGAACCCATGTGTTTACCTCTTCTCCCCTCAACACCAGTGAAATAAAAAGAGATGTTCAACTAAGAACAGTTCTTGGGTAGCACCAGGTGGCTGGCAAGTCTGAGGAAAAGCAGACAAGGAGGAATGACAGAAAATCGAATCAAAGCTAAGCCAGCTTCACCCACCGGGGGCAGGCAAAGGCCCACCTGCCAAATCCCCAGGGAATCCTGCTCAGAGGCAGTGGGAGCTGGGGTAGGGCCGGCTGGCTGGAATTACGAAATCCAAGGATAATGAGTGAATCCTTTGGGTTTCCAAACAGACCAAAGTGGGAAGGAGAGGAGGACAGAAACCACCTACTCCACACCTCACTGTCTTCATTAGCAGCCCTCTTCTTCCAGGAGACTCTAGCCCTGACAGATGGCTTGATTGCTCATGACAGAAACTTCCTGAAGGATCCATCAGCCCATCAATCAATAGTTTGTACCCTAAGATTCTTTGAGTCCCTTGCCTTGCCTCAAAATTCCCCCTCACTGTTTCCCTCAGTCCCAGCCTGCTGGATTGTATTCCTTGCACAATCCTGATGAAGCCCCACATTGACGTATCCATTTTCAAGGAGACTTTCAATCCTCAGCAAATCCCGACTTTGCCTGCCTTCTCTGGAGATGCCAAAGCTCCATGGAAGTGATGTTGCCCCTTACCCAAGTGGGCAGCTTTGTCCCAAAATTTTGAGAATCAAATTGACATTGGACTTGACGTCCCCATCATTAACTGCCAGAGGGCAACAAAGACTGCAGAGCTCTGAGGAAAAAGGGTTAAAAGATCCGTTACTCTGCCCCCTCTCAAAGCCAAAGAGAGAAGTACTAAAAATAGCATGCCACCCACTTATCTTTTCTTAAAACAATTACTCAAGGAATTACTACACTAAAATAAAAACTGTATCAGAATAAGTAATTCAAGAGAGGGCAAGACAGGATACACAGGAAACAGTGATGAACAATAAAGTAGAAAAATGTATAGTCAGATCTAAGCCAATGTTGATAATAATGGTCTCATCTCATTGGGAATTAGATACCATTTAATTCTTGACATTAATCAAGAAGCATGGGTTTTAATTTCTTAATTCAAGGGTAACCATTTCTAGAAAATGAAATAAGATATAGCCCTTTTAACCACTGTGTGTGAGTGGGGGGAAAAATTCAATTAATTAATTCAGTTAATTAAGCATTAGGAAAGGGACAGCCAGACAGGAAAGGAAAAAGTATCTTAACCAAAAGACATAAAATAAGCCCAAACATATCAATAAATGTGACTAAATTATTCTATTTTAAGATAAGAGATTAGGTTGAATGGAAAAAAAAATGCAGCCATATGCTGTTTGAAAGTGATACACTTAAAAAAATTGACACAAGTTGAACTAAAAAAATGGCAAGGAGACATAACAAGCAAAACGGTAACAAAGACAATGTAGGAAAGTTAATATTAATATCTGACAAAATGCCAAAATGTTAAATAGAATAAAATGGGGCATTTTAGATTGCTAATGGGTCCGTTTCTCCAGGAAGTCACAAAAATCATGAACCTTACCTTCACCCTGAACCACAGAACCATAAAATATATGAAATAATATAGTTTTAGGACCACAAGGAGAAGACACATACAGAGCAGTATAGGTCTTAAACACATTACTCTAAGTCTGATGGTACAAGTAACTGCCAAAGAAAAGTATGGAGGATTTGAAGACACAGTTTGTACGCTTAACTTCATCTAGATGCAAGAAGCAGAGAAAACATCTTTTTCTCAAATGTCCTTGTAGAAGACTACAAGAAAATCTCAAATTCCAACATGTATACCACAGTCTCCGTTCCCAATGCAACAGAACTAGAAATTAACAAGCAGCAAAAAATAAAAAAAGTAAACCATGCACACAATTTAAAAATGCTGTTCTAAACAACTGGAGTCAAAGAGGCGCAAAACTATAATTGTAGGATATTTATAAATATGCGACATTGAGAACCCTGCTTTTTAAAAATCTGGAGAATGCAACCAAACTGCTTTTGGAGGGAGATACAGACCTTAAATGCTTTTATGATAAAAGAAAGACGGAAACCAAATCAATTAAGCATCTAACCCAAGAGGCTGAGAAAGGGGGAGAATAAATGAAATAGTCTATCAGTAAGAGAATGAAAAAAGCACAGCAACCACCAGAAAAAACATGGACAGCTACAGACTGGTTACTGAGACCAGCAACAGGGACAAACCGCTGGCTAATCTGAGCGGCAGCAAAGAGCCAAATCGCAAACAATGGTGAAGAAGGGCGACGCAAACATGTACACGAACAATTAAAAAAAAAAAACGAGAGAAATTAATACGTCACTTGATGCCAACGAATTTGAAAACCAATCATTTCCTAGAAGACTATAAATTGTAAAAATGAAGAAGAGGGAGGAAACCTGACCCAGCAGTGATGTTAGAAGAGACAGAAGATGCTGTCGAAGATGGAATGATAGTGGAGGAAGAATGAATTCTTTAAGTAAGAAAGCTGTGACATCTTCAACAAGTATTCATTAAATGCCTACTATGTGTTGGGCACTGTTCTAGGCCCTGGAGATTCAGCAGTGAGTAAGACAGAAAACACTCCTGCCTTTCTGGATCTGCGGCTCTATCCAGGGAGGATGAGCAGTTAACCTACAACAGGTAAAATAAATGGTTTGCAACAAAATGGGATACAGAGTGAGGGAAGGTGGAGGATTCTATTTTAAATAGGGTATGTGCCCCATACGTACACAAATGTATTTGGATTAAAGAAATAAAACAAAGAAGCAAATCCACCCCTCCCTCTCTGAAAAAAAAATAAATGAAAATGTCTAATAAAGATATGTAAAGATGCTTGGACTCACTAATAATTAAAGGGATATAAGTTAAAGTCAGTATCAACTCTCCCCCATTTGATGGGCAAAGAGGAAAGCAACTATCACCATCAGTGCTGGAGAGAAGAAGAAATTTATGTCAACCCAGCAGCTTCCCAAGTGCACACACAAATACACATCTTACACAAACGTACACACAGATGCACCCATACATGTGATCACTGCAGCAACTTTTTTAACAGTGAACATGGAAACAACCTTAAAATCCATCAGCAGGGAATTGGTTTAATAAGTAAGTGATGACAAATCCACCCAATGGAATAGTAATGGGACAATAACTTTTCTTAATTAAAAATAATTATACACTCCTACCAATAATAGGATTCTTCGTGGCTTGAACTATGTGTTGACCATGGGGTTCAGCCCTTCTCCTGGGCAATCTCCTTCCCTTCCCCCACAGCCTGCAGGATGGAAGGCGTCCTGGACTGGGGCCCATTTTGCACACGAGGCTTAGCCAAGGCTGAGACCTGACAAGTGGTGATCTTTGGGGTGTCTGACCCAGGAGCCCCTACTCTTAGCTACTACACACACTTCCTGTCAATGGAATGGTGTGAGAAACGGGGAAAGGCAGCATCGCAAGACACAACTGTCTGTGTAGCTGTGGGTGCTGTGGACCTGGAAGAGAAACACCAAGCTGTCAGCTCCTCTGATGGGTGGGACTGCGAAGGGATAGGGTTTGGAGCAGGCATTTTCTTCTTTATACATTTCTAGACTGTTCTTTTTTTTTTTTTTTTTTTTTTTACAATAAGCATGTTTATCACTTTTAAAAATTAAGGATTGTAATTTAAAAATGATATCAAAATGTCTTCTCTTTAGGACATAGCTGAACAGGGAAGCCCTATTAGAGCAAGAGGGGCCCATCTGCAAGGTGGTACCTACCCAGGGCAGGAAGGACTCTTCTGCAGCTCCTCTGCAGGCCCCACTCAAAACCTCAGGGAGGGAGGGACGGAGGGAGGGAGGGAGGGCTGTCCTCCCCACGCCCCACCCTCCCTGTGGAACCAAAGCAGTGCAGCACGGCATCTGCTGGCAGGTGGAAGGCACCCCACATCCGGTGTGGGCACTGGGGTTGGCATCACCGTAGGGGAAGTTCAGCAGTGAAAGAGTTAAAGAAAACCCCCAGATGCCTGCAGGGGCCAGCCTCTTCCCAGGGCTGGTGAGACAGCCAGGGGGCTGGGGCTCCAGCACCGGACTGCACACCCTGCTCCCAGGGAAGGCCCTGCTGCCCTCCTGACACATAGCCTGTCCCCCCACTGGGAACAGGACATCTGCAGATGGGGCTGGCACGTGGCTCAGCTGAGTTTGATCTGCTAGGGGTGGGGAACTGCAGGACAAATCTTTCCATTTGTATATTCATTTCTGCTATCATGGCTGTGGGTCGACAAGAAAACATGCACATCCAAGACACTGGGACACACATGACAGAACCACATGGCATAATCTTGGTGGGTCATGCTGGGCTCCTGAGCAACTGGGAGGGGACATGAGGAGAATTGTCGGCATGCCTCATTGACCCAACACCACGCAGCATGGGTAGTGCAGAATGTTAGCCCAGACACCAGCAGGACTTGGGTTCAGACCCTGGTTTTACCCATTTATAGCTGTGTGACCTCAGCTGAATTACTTAACTTCTCTGAGCCTCACTTTCTTCATGAGTAAAAAGTGAAAAACATCACCTGTGCCTGGGCTTGTGGTGTAGATCAGATGAGACAGTGTTGTGTGAGATGTGGCACAGGCTCAGCATGCATGAGGCGCTCGACAAATGCCTGCACCCTTCTCCAGTTATGGCGGGAAAACATCCACACTGCCCTTCTTCTGCCCATCTCTCCGCCTACAGATCCTGTTTCGGGACTGGATCTGCAAGGTTTCCTGCCTTCTTCCCTGTGGCCAA
Organism: Callorhinus ursinus; assembly: GCF_003265705.2. Classification (NCBI taxonomy): domain Eukaryota; kingdom Metazoa; phylum Chordata; class Mammalia; order Carnivora; family Otariidae; genus Callorhinus; species Callorhinus ursinus. Next base: position 4,560,494 of record NW_027397080.1, on the reverse strand, counting down.
GCTTGGGGCTCTCACTTTCCTGGGGTATTCACCTTTGCTTCAAATGCCTGCCCTTCTGTCTGAGAATGCTGCCAATACACTAGGCAGCTCAGAGGCCGCTTCTGGATCCTTCTTGGCTCCTGGCTGCCTTCTCCAGACCAGAGGCTGCTCCCTCCCACGGAGTAGTGAGGTGTCCCAGACAAGGAAAGTGAGCAGGGAGAAAGGCAGTGGAGCTCAGAGCCTTTGATATGGACAAGACATGCTTTGAGAATCCCCGGAAAATGTTTTCCAGTAAAATCAGGGTTTTTAAAAATAGCGGATGGTGATACATTTCCATTTGTACTGAGGACAGAAAAAGAGGAATGCCAAGTGCAGGATAATGGATTCTGTTTCGTGATCAGCAGGAATATCCAGGCCCCTAAACTGTATTGGCATTAGGCAGAAGAAATATTCAGTTTTCAGGCACTGCAGGGAAGCGAGACACTGAGGCACACGGAGGGCACCCAGCCCAGAAGTCCAGGAGACTAGAGAGTGGCAGGAAGAGAAAGTACAGACGAAACCCCAGGGCCGCACGTGAGGCTGAGGTGCTGAGCTGCCAAGGCCCAGACCAGGGGTAGAGGAGTTATTTCCTGCCATACCGGGCCACGCCTTGTGGGGGCCCTCTTGCACCAGAAGTCTCCCCACATTGGTACAGTAGAAAGCCCACTGGACTGGCCCACATGTGGGGTCCCACTGTATCCAGCTGAGTGACCTTCCACAAGGCACTTCCTGTCACTGGGCTAGACCACAGGGTGCAAAGGGGAAGACACCTGGCCCCTGCCTCAGGTGTCATGGATCTAGCAGGGAAGATGGGCCAGAAAATCGGGGCTTATGGCCCTTTCTCCCAAGGAACCCCAAACTCGGGCTGCTTCCTCCCAAAAAGGGCTCATAACATCTTCCTCAGTTTGTAAAGACAGAAGGGAGAAGTAGGGAAGGAAACATTTGTTGAGAGCCCACCAAAGTTGTCCCTACATTGTCTTGCTGTCACACTGATGCTATGGGCAGGCTCCCCCACCACCGTGTGACAGCCATGGGAATGGAGGTTTAGAAACCAGAGAGATATGGGTGGGCAACCTTGCACAGCAGGTCAGCCCCAGGCTATGGTTGCAGACAAAACCGGGCACCTCTAGTCTCTGCCACTGTGTAGCCTCAGGTGCCACTTAATACTTCAGGTATTAGTTTCCCCATCTCTAAAATGGGCCGTGTAAGAATTAAATAATACAGAGTCGACTTGCCAAAACATGACCTTCTTGCTGTTTCTCTTTTGGTTATTTCTGATCATCTAGCTTTACTGATATACACAAGGATTTCTGTCTTCTAAAAGAAGACGATTCCAGATCCCATAACAAGAGAACAAAGAAAAAGAAGAGGAGGTTGAGATCCTGGGAGACCCCAAGGAATGCAGAACCTCAACCGCTGGCCCACCTTCGGGAGGGGGTTAGTAATTAAGGCCCACCGGGAAGAAGCAAGCAGGATGTGTGTGTTTGGAGGGACAGTTGCCATGTGTTCCCACCACGACTGCCTCCTTAGCGAACAGGGGAAGCCTGGTGACCCAGGACCCACCAGGGACCCAGCCAAGCTTCTGGTCCCAACCTGCCCCCACACCTACCCAGTGCCACCCCTCCCCCCTCCCCCCACCCCCCAGTTCAAGGGCTCAGTCAGGCAGAAGGGGCTGTGCCAAAGGAAATTGTTTGCTACAGAGCCTTCTGGGTCTGCTCTGTTCTTCTTCCTTTTTTTTTTTGGACTCTGTGGCTGTTTGAGTGGGTACCTTTTTCCATAGAGAGTTTCCACTCCATCGGTTATTTACATTGTCACCACCTAGATGTAGGCTGTTAGAGCCAGTGAACTGGATCAGGCCTGTGGGGCCCTTCTCAGTTTATCAGGAGCGTGGAGGGCCTGGGTCAGCCACTATTCCGGGGTGACCTGTGGGTGGGAGTAACGGCCTCGACCCCCGGCAGGGCTATCTTTGATCTGCTCCGTCCCGTTAGGAAGACATTTCCCCGGTGGGATTTAAGAGCACAAGCTCCTGGGTTTGAATCCTTCTTCCTCTGCTTCCCAGCTGTGTGACCAGGGTCAGGTTATTTACCTAACCTCTCTGGGCCTCAGTGAACTAGTTTGTAAAATGGGAATAAAAGTAGCACCTACCTGGCTGGATGTTGGGGAGACTCGATCAGTTCGTGCACATAAAACGCTTAGAACAGTGCCCAGCCTAAAGCCTCAGTAAGTGGCCATAAATGTGGATGAAGTTCTTTTTTCTGTCACTCTTGCTAAGACCCAGTGCCCGTCGCCTCATCTGGACCAACATGTCACAGGGTCTGATCTGTCCTCCTGAGCTCACCCTCTCTATAAGGCCAGATACACTGCCCTGACACCCAGCTCTCTCCTTGCTCTTTCCTGTCCTGAATCCTTCAGTGGTTCCTCCTGGAGGGTATGGTCTACATGTGGGATCACCTTCACAAATATGCCAGGATGCCCCTGACATCAACGTTCCCATACAAAAGCCCTGCTCTCGCCAAAAATGTCTGCTCAGAGGGTTCATGTTCCCTTCCATGCAAATCTCTGTCTGGAATGCTTTTCTCCATTCCACTGTGGCCTAATCCAACCACATCCCCCGTGTGAGCCCAGCTCACATGCCACTTCCTCCATGAAGCCCTCCATGACCTACCCTCCCTAGCCAGAAAGGATCTCTTATTTACAGCATTTGGTCTCTTTATTGTGGCATTTACCTCCTCTCCCCTGTGTGTGTAATAAGTTATACACAAATTCTTGTCGGCATCACAGACAAACCACACGAGCTTTGAGGACAGGACCGGGATGTGCCTGATTCATCTCTGTATCACGCACAAAGCCTTGAACATAACTGGTGACAATAAATGAGGGAATAAACACTGAGTTCTCTCAATTTACTACCCCTGGGTAACAGGGGAAAATATCTGTAGGTGGGTTGGTGAAGATGAATCAACATCCCGACAGCATCCACACACTCTTCCTGGTTCCTCTTGAGGGAACCAGCAGATGGGGGTGTCATCCAGGGACTGGGACCCCAAGGGGCTCACAGCCCCACCCCAACCTGGTCTCTACTGCTGAGTCCCAGGTGAGCAGCCCAAAGTCCAGTGTCAGATCCTAAATCTCAGCGTGTGGGTCTTGAAAGTCACCCAAGCATCCTAAGAAGTCCAGGAACGATCACTGACCTCTCCCTCTCCCCGCACGTCCCATATGCCTCCAGGTCCTTAGGGAATTGGCTCCTCAAGCGCCTGCAGTCTGTTAGCTCCTCCCCACCCCACTGTCCCTGAGTCCACTCTCCCCGTGGGATGAGTGGTATCTGCATCATGGAAGAGGCACACGGTGCGGTGCTCCGTGACCACTTCTGATGCTTGTGGACTGCCCTCAGAAATCCGGATTCCCCTGGGAGGGGTGAGAGCCTCTTCCCCACAGGGTCACCATGACCATCCAGCCTCCCCCTTCTCCTGACGCTCTCCCTCACCCCTTGCCTTTCAACTACCTGAGTACATGGCCTTCTTCCCGGGCTTCAAACCCTTGTTGACACTGTCCCTGCTCTCGGCGGGGGGAAGGGAGGGGTCCTCCTCCCCTTCTCTACCAGGCCAACTCCCACCCATCCTTTGAAAGTTCAGCTCTGGCAAAACCTCCTTCTGAACCCCTGAACCCTCTGAGCAGCTCCAGCCCCACCGCTGTCCAGGGAGCTGGCTAGAACTCCCTTCTCTCCTGCTCCTGACCCTCCATCCGGAGCTTCGCTGTAACACCAACCATACCACCCCGTGCTCCTTGTCCTTCTGCCTGTCTGTCTTCCCCGCAGACAGCGCCTCGAGGGCAGGAACAACATGGACTGTCTGTCCCACGGCGCTCGGCTCAGTGCTTGGTGTGTGCAATAAGCACACGACCACCGGCCTGCCTTCTAGGCTGGCGCCTCTGATGTCACCACGTCCGGGAGCTCACTTTCCAGGACAAGGAACAGCTGATTTTTGCCAAACTGGCAGGTCCCCAGTCCGCCTAAACCGAAAGGTTCTCCCAGGGAACCTGCTGTCTGTCTCTGCGCCATGGCCCCAGGACCCGGAAGAGCCTGCTGCTGGCCCTTGTGTCTCTCAGGGACTCCATGGCCCCATCTGCCAAACCGAAGACCAGACAAGCCCATCTCTAAAGAACCCCTTCTGTTCTAACTCCCTGCTGGGGAGCTGATAGTATTTACCAGCCAGAATAATTCTTCCCCATTAAAGAAAAACAAACAGAGAGAACCAGGCCTCCTTCTCTGCTCCTCCTGAAAACCCAGATGGGTCTCCAACTCTGCAAAGAAATGAGGTGCCCTACTGATCCTCGAAGGAATGCTCTCATTTGGTGGCAACTACTATGTCCTTATGAGCCAAGGATTACAAATCCCCTTGCGATATCTGTTTGTTTTTTTCTTCAATTTTCACAGTTGGGTGTGATTGGTCTTTCTCACTTTCATTTTACATAAAGTGAGGCTCAGGGAGGGGAGCAGCTCATGGAGGGCTGGAGCCCTTTAGCCAGGGTGTAGGAGAGGTGGAACCGGCCCCCAGGTCATCACCCCACAGCTGCCTGGGGCCTCACCCGACAGACAGGGCGCTTCAACAAAACAACCGTACATGCCTATCTCTATGCTGTTCCGCGAGCTTTCTTCACGCAAACAGAAACACCAGAGAGGTGAGGGTACAAAGCCCTACGGTGAGCTGGTGGGAGGGAGACACCTAGTTCCTAGAAGCCAGGCTCCTTCCAGGCCCAACATTCCAGGCAGTAGGCAATGCTGTAAGCCGGACTTTGTCCAGGCAGAGAAGCCTCGATTCCAGCACCTTCTGCCATCACAGGCATCCAATCAAGGACAACAGAAACTTTGCACCCCCAAGACAGGGCAATGCCCTGTTCCTCCTGCTGGTCTCCTATGCCCTTCTGGCTGTGGGGCTCCTCCTCTAGGACCCCCAGTGAGGGCTGACTGTACGTGAGAGAGAGAAGGTAAGGAGCTAGGGCTGCGATTCAGGGGTCTTCTCCTGGCCTTGCTCTCCTGCTTGTTACCCATGGCCTTGTGTTACTCCTCTGAGGACATACGGGTCCTGTCTTCCAAGTTCTACTGTAAACTCTTAAATGAAGACTCACTTAAGGCCCTCTACATGGACTTACTCAGTGCATAACCTGCACAACCATGCACAGCCCATGACTTCTTGACCATCCCTGGCATAGCATTCATCACCACTGTAATTAAGGAGCTAATGCACGATTACTTACTCTCTCCTTCAAGAATTCAAGTTCTCAGGGAAGAACCAGGCCATTTGTCTTGTTCCCAAGCTATAGCCCAGCCCCTAACACAGAAGAGGCACTCAGGAAATACATGTTGGAGTAACTCACTCACTCAGCCACTCACTCATGCATTGACTTGGAGGACGAGGGGACTTGCCGGAGCTGAAGGTGACAGGGGGTTCTGGTTCCAGCTCCGCCGCGAGCTCCCCCTGTGCCCTCGAGCAAGGCATTTCCACCTCCAGTCCTCTTATCTAGAAGACGGAGTGTGGCGTTAGACCTTCTGTGCCACATTTGTGTCACACTGAGGGACATACCACCTCGGACTTGGGGGCACCTCACCGGCCTCACCCGTGCCCTGACCCTGGTGTCCCATGTTTTTTCTAGGTTTTGCCCAGGTCCGGGCGTATGGGAGGGGCCCAGGAAAGCAAGAGGAGAAGGGCTCCCCGGCAGGGGGTGGCACCTGCCCCAGCTGGGAGGGTGGTTGTCACTCCTGGGCCGCACGTCGGGGAGAGGAAAGTGACACTGACAGCGAGCTGACCCAGGACCACAGCGCGCTCAAGGCCTTTCACATCGGTCTTGCTCACCCCCAGCCTAGGCACCAGGAAGGAGGGAAGTGAGGGGCCCGAGGTCAGAGTGAGTGGCCAGGACGGACCCTGGGCGTCCTGCAGGCAAGTCTAGACCCTGGAACACACAGTGTGGCTCCTAGGAGCCTGGGCACAACCGGTTCCCACCGGCCGAATCCACTCAGCCTTCTAGGTTCTGGCAATTCCCTGGTGTGTGGCGGGTGGGTGGGTGTGGGGGAGGGGCAGCAGCATGCCGGTGCTTAAAACGTAGACAACACAAGTCACCAGAGTGACAGGTCCGCCAGGGGTGGCACCAGGTGTCAGAAGCTACTTAGAGGGGACAGGACAAGGGGCCTTGAGGAATCTGAGGGCTGGTGGAGGGAATGGGGGTAACACTCCAGGCTGAGCAGACAGCATGCGCACAGTGTGCCCGCAGGAGACCCTGCGCAGGGGTCTAAAGAGCTCCATGCTCCCTGGGGGGAAGTCACTTTCCCACCGGGACAGCAAGCTGGCCCGCGGGCACCTGTGATCAGACGTCAGGATAACAGAAGAACACATCTGCGACTCTCCCCTCTGAGGAGCTCCCGCCATTCCAGACCCAGCCTCCCTGGCATCCGACTTGCTGTCATGGTAGCAAATTACCATCAAACTCCGTGGCTTCAAGCAACACAAACTTAGTATCTCAGAGTGCTGGAGGTCAGAAATCCATGAGTTTCACTGGGCTACAATCAAGGGGCTCACAGGGCTCCATTTCTTCCAGAGGCTCTAGGGAAAATCCATTTTTTGTTGCCTTTTCCAGCTTCTAGAAGCTGCCCGAATTCCTTGGTTCATGGCCCCTTCCATCTTCAAGGCCAGCAATGGCTGGTGTTGCCTTCCTCACATCTGACACTGATTCTCCTGCTTCCTTTTCCATATTCAAAGGGCCTTGTGGTAGCACTGGGCTCAAGTGGATAATCCAGGATAATCTCCCTATTTTAAAGTCAGCTGATTAGCAGCCACAATTCTATCTGCTGCCTTAATTGCTCTTTGTCATGTAAAGTAACTCAGTGACAGGTTCTGGGAATCAGGACATGGACACCTTTTGGAGGCCATTATTCTGCCTATCACGCTGCACGGAACACATCTCCCCCAAATATAGCTTCAGGAGACAGGCAGCACAGGCAGAGAGAGAGAGGGAGGGAGGGAGGGAGGGAGGAGATGAGGGTGGTGGTTTGAGGGGGAGCAGGGCAGGCACACGCACACTCACATCCTACTAGCAGCCGCCGTGGCAGCTTCCTGGTCGCCTGCTCGGTGCACATCGCCCTTAGAAAACTCGTCATGTTTCCACACTGAACCAGGCACGTGCAGTTTCCACAGTGACTGCCGGAGCAGGAGCCAAGCCAGAAATAACCTCGCTGAGGTGGAAACCGTCCCTTCCTTGGTGCTCCACGGGCTCTCACACCCTCACACTCCCTGTCGCTGAGGCCCCGCGGGCACGAGAGGCCCTTCCAGGGACTGGTGGCCACTGGGTGGGGGGGGGGGTTTGTGGACTGGCCCCCAGGGATCTGACTGCAGGGCTGGGCTGGCACTCTCACCCCTCACCCCCGTGGACAGCTGCCCCCTCTCCTTCTTGGCCTCACCACCCCTGAGCTGCAGGGCCCTCCAGCACCCCAGCCTCTCCTTCTCTGACCTCTTGTCGCCAAACACCGGGGTCCACTAGATACCCCTTCGGCCTTGACACCCATGCTGCTCTGCCCTCACCCCTCCTCGGGCTTCTGGGATGTGACTGGGCCCTGCCTGGGAGGGGGGCCCAAACAAGGGAGCGGACACTCTCACAAGCCCAGGTGGTCCCCTGCCCTGCCTTTGCTGGGGGCGAGCCCTGCCAGCCTTCTGCCATTTGCCCCGGGAGCTCCCTCTGGGAAGCTAGGTCCAAACCCAGCCTCCTCCCAGAGCTCCCCTCACCCCCCTTGGGAGGTTTCCTCTAAGAACAAGATCTTACCCTCTGTAGGGGCTAAAAAAATGTGCTGAAGTATAGAGACCAACAAATATCTGGGCCTTACTGTCCACGCTACTCAGATGACATGGTGTCCATAGGACCCTGGGAAATACTTGCCATGACTTGAATTTCTCATGCTTTATCTCTCAAAGGGAAACAAGAGTTAACACAACTTCTACATGCTAGGTCCTGTGCTGAGTGTTTTGCACACACTTGGTTCATTTATTCCTCACCTGGACTCGACTATGATCATCCCTACTTTGCAGAGAAGCTGAGACTCAGAGATAGCAAACAAGTTGCTCAAGGTCACACAGCAAGAGAGTGGTAGAGCCCAGACTGGACCCCCATGTGCCAGACTCCAAAGCTGAGGCTATAGCCATCACGTCATTTCGGGGGGCTGGGGTGGGGGAGGACTCCCATAAGTGACCCATGCTAAATGCTAAATGTGATGCCTCCAGATTGCCTCCTAGAAAGCCCAGAGCCATGCAAGTGTCTTCAGTTTTGTCTCTGTGTATACTGTGATTCTGTGTAAGATGTTATTTGGGCTAAAAAGAAGTGAGGAGAGGGGGAGCTGCCACTATTTTAAAAGTTTGGACATCACCAACCCTATCCTTGCACCGAGGACAAGCCCAAGGCTCAGAAACAGACGTGACTCGCTCAAAGGCACAGCCTTCGCTGCTGAAGCCAGGGAGCTTTGCTCGTTTCTCCCGCTCCTTGAAGGAACATCCGTTTATTCTCCATTCAGCCCTCTGCACCGCTTGGCACAGAACTGAGACTCAGATGTGGTGTGGGTCCTGGCTCCTGCTTTTACAGCCGCTGCACGCCTGGCGGCTTGGCAGTGAAAACAGCAGAGTCCCCGTTTCCTCGCCTGGAAAGTAGGGCCCGGCCCATGTGGGTGATGAGAGCAGGCACAGACAGGCTGCGAGTCAGTCCTGAGCGGTGCATCGTGACCATGGGTCCTGAGCCGCTGTGACAAGGAGAGGGAAAGAGCCCTATACTTCGAATCCAAAGCCTCCAGTGACGTCCCAGCTTTGATACTCACCACTACATGCCTTGAGCCACCCACTGGACTTCTTTGAGCCTCACTCTTGGAGATAAAAATGTCTCCGCCAGGGATTGGTATGAATCTGAAATGAAGTAACGCAGGGGAATGCTGGAGGTGCAAGCGTCCCCTGGGTGGTGGAATCCCAGCCTCCACCCAGTACACTGTCGGATTCTGTAGGCGAGGGGCAGGGCCCAGGGACCTCGCATTTTCCCAAGCCCCTTGTCCCCCGCCATAATGCTATTGCAGGTAGTCAACAGACCACACTGAGAAATCACTCTAGAAAGCACTCGATGTGTGTTTGTTCAACAGAATAGACGAATCCTGGAACATCTGTTGAGCTGCACATGGCTGCTGGAAGACATGGGCCAGAGGAAATAAGCAATTTTCTCCAAATACATTTCCTGTGAAGTCCAAATGATGGGAATTGGGTTGGAGATTCTAGGACGGGGAGGATGACGCAAGAACTCCCTTCCCCGAGGAGCAGAACAGGAGCTCTTCCTGTCCGACAGGGAGACACCTGGCGGGAGGGTCAGTGCCCAGTGGCGCAGGGTCAAACCCAGAGAGGGATATTCCAGGGAGCCCCGTGGGGACCAGTTCCAACCCTGTTTTCTTCAGCATCTTCATGCAGACAGGAAAGAAAGAACTGAAAATATGCTCATTAAATCTGCATCTGGCACCCAATTTGGCAGGGTTGCCAAAATTCTGTAAGACTAGAATTAAATTAGCAAATTGGAAGTAAAGTGATTTTAAGCAGACATGATGGAATTCATTAGGGCCAGGTGGAAGCCAGTGGGGGAAGGGACCCAGGAAAGCCCACATGCCCCGGGGGTGGGAAAGCCGAGCCGCCAACAGAAACAGAAGAAAACCAAGCCGGTGAGCAGACCTGACCCAAATGATCAGATTCACCCCTCAGAATGTGCTGGTGACAAAGATGGCCCCACACTGCAAGGTGAGGAGAGGCACCTGCTGGGGGACAGGAGGAAGGGGGACCAAGAAGAGAGGCCCCGGGGAACTGTGAGGAAATGAGACAGGGGGGCTCCCCAGACTGGGGTCTCCTTGAGGGCAGGCACTCGGTGTATCGCCAGGGCTGGAATCACTACATGTTTATGAGCTTGCAGTCTAGGGAAAACACAGGGACGGTCAGAGGAGGGGCACGGGGGGTGGGGCGGGCACGGAGTCTAGGCGGGGAAAGGAGAAGGGTACTTACTGAGCTCAGGCACTGCGTGACACATTTGTCAAGTATCACCTCTCAGACATTAGCCTCTGCTCTTCGGTTTTTTTTTCGGCCTTCCTTTTTTGTTTTCTTTAACAATTTATTTTTTATCTTTTTTTTTTTTAAACACAGGAGTATTTAATGTGCAATGTGGACAAGTGCCCCCTTCACCCCCTCAAACTCTACTCCCCAGAGGAAACTACCACTCACAGTTCCCTGGTATGTTCCCACTCTGTTTCCATGAGCACAGAAACAGATCTCAATGTGCAGACACATACAGAATTGTTTAACTTTCTCTGTATAAAAATGGGATTGCTTTAAACATAGCACACAGAAACCTTTTTCCAGTTAAGAATATGTTGGCAATGTCTCCCCAGGTCGGGGCTTCTAGATTCACTTCTTTCTTAGTATTCCATGGTACAAAAGCACCATAATCTTTGTAAGCATTGCCACTGCTGGACATTGAGGCCATTTCCAGCTTCTCCCTACTGCAAAGAAACACCGAAGGGCACACCCTCGTACAAACACATCTTTGTGTGCATGCATTTCCCTAAGGCTGGGGAATTGCTGGATCGAAGTAGGCGTGGCCATTTATCATTTTCATTGATACCAATTTAGACCCGCAAGTTCCCTTTGACCCTCGCCAGTACTAGATCTCTATTTGTTTTCACATTGTTGCCATCTGTAAGCATTCCAATTTATAATCTTTTGGGTTTTGGTAGCTAGAGCATTAGTCCTATGTTTATGGGCCATTCTGTGAACTACCTGTTTATATCTTTTGCACACTTTTAAAAACTTGCCCGTTTTTTCAGTGGATGGCATTCTCATAGAGTGATGACAATGAACAGGTAGCTTTCTGTGTGTTGGGACCTGTTCTAGGCTCCCCACAAGCTCACAGCATTTAATCAAAACCCTAAGAGGGAGATGCTGACATCAGCCCACATTTACAGTCAAAGAGCGGCTTGAAGACTCCATATGATGTCTAGGGTCACATGTTTCAGATGCAGGACAAGCCAGAGTCTGAAGGATGAGCTGAACCAACCATGTCATCCTCGACTGAGATGTTTGCAAAGCTTCTCCCCTCCCTCCAGCTAAGCCATAGAGAAAGAATCCCTCCCCCTGAAATTATTCCTCTTTCTGTGATTTCTCCTTTGCTTTATCTGTGGAGCCTTTCAGAGCATATTGTTCTCATAATACCAGGTTAGGAAACTGAAGTTCAGTTTCTGACAGAGGTGATCACAAAACAGAATTGGACCCTGCACATTAGAGGGGACGCGGCCATGCTTGGGGATGAGCCTGGAGGATGAGGAGCAGGGTTTGGGTGGGGGCAGCTGTAAAGGCTTGACAAGGCAGGCAGGCCCTTTATAGGACCCTCCCCTGGGGGCTACGTGGAACAGGGAAAGGCTGGGACCCACGAGTGCTGTGAGGATTAGCCTCGGGGCTCAAAATCGTCATCAAATCAAAGGGTGTCCTCACCTACATGGGCACGCCCACTGACAGGCATGTGGACCAGTAACAATGCTCTCCTTTTAGTGTGAAAAACACACCTGTGTATACGGAAGTGCAGATCGAACATGCAAAAAGCCATACTTGACAAAGACCAGATTTTAGCCTTTAGTGGCATTTTTTAATGGGGTTCTTTCTTAGCTCCCCAAACACCAATGTCACAAGTGGGTTTCTGGGTTAGAGACCCACTACTGAGCTGTCACATGGGCTCGGCTACCCTTGTGTCAATGACATTACTTCTGTCTCACATGAACACAGCACAGAGGGGGGGAGGAAGGATCATTTGCATGCCATTTGCCACTTTGCTTCTGAGAAAAAAAGAAATTAACAAAATCGGAAAAATGTGTGAAACCAACATGCTGAAACTAATATGCAGAACCAAGTTTTAGAGACACAATTTAGCATTCGTGTTGGTTTTTTCAGCTTTGACCTCAGATGACTTTAGTGTTTCCCCCCACATGTTTTTGTAAGGAATCCTCGTCCAGCCACTCTTCTGATACAGACACACATTCCTGATGCATATATTCCTATGTGTATATCCTATGTCTTACATGTACATCTGTATGAGATATATATGAGTTCTCTGATCAATCAAGCTTGGAAAACTGCACATAATACCTACCTCTACACATGTGCACACATGTTCTCCCACACACACTTTTTTGCAGATTTCCAATGCACGTCTTGCCTGTTAGAGACCCAGAAGTCCTGCAGTATATGGCCCTTAAGGTACTTGGCTGTAGAACTTCTATTTCCTTCCGGTAACACATCTTCCCATCCCTCTGCACCTGTGTTCTCTGGAACACACCTTGGGAAGAGCTGCACTTCTTTATTTCACAAGATCAGAGCCTAGTGAAATAAAGAGCCCATCTTGGAGGGCCCTCCTACTCTTGTAAACGTTAAATGTTTTCTAACAGACTCATGATGATGGCTTCCTGTCTATCTGAGCATCTTTGGTTCCTCCTATATTTCAGGGCAACACCAAATGCTCACATGCCAAGGCAATGTGTGGAGTGACATTAGCCTCCTGGGAACCCCTGGGAGACCAAGGCAGGCAAGCTTATGTCGCTCAGCAGTTGTGCGGTGAGCCTGGACCAATCACCTGCTCTGGGCTCAGAGCTTCTCAGCTGGAGGGCCCCCGGAGACTCACCTTCTTTTGTAAATGGGGAATCCCAGAGAGAAGGGACCAAACCTCAGAATCCCTTGACCCCAGGCTCTTTCCTTCAATCCAAGAGACACCCTTCCCTAGCCGTAAATGTTTTCTACCCTAACAGAAAATCAGATTCGCATTAATAGGCCCTTCCAGCTCTCGGATTCTGTTCTCACTACCTGGCACCACTCCTTCCCAGCCATTACTCACTACGATTCCTGCAGTCACGTGATACAGCTCTACAGATAAAACTAGGTTTCCATCTGTCTGCTAGAGCATCAAGCGAAAATGAGCTGGTGAACTTCCATCACATGTAAAGGGCATACTTGCTATAGCCTAAAATATAGGTCATACAATACACTAGAAACTCATTTGGGGGCAGTCTCCAGGGGAGATGCCTCCAAGAGAACATTCCTCCTCCAATGTGATGCCACAGCTTGGTTTCTACTTTTGCTTCTTCTCACCCAGGCAACTCTAGGTGGCACACTAGGGGTACTGGGGTACCACTAACAGCAGGGACTCGATGACTTCATGACCTTTTACGCCTTTTCCTCAGGAAGCTTGAGGAGGCCAGCTAGTTGGAATAGATGTGGATGTATTCATTTATTTCTATATAAACTTTTCACTTCGGAATAATCTCATATTGACAGAAAAGTTGTAAAGATAGAAGAGAGTTCCCATATACCCTTCACCCCGTTTTCTTTAATGTTAACACCTTCCATAACCAAGGTCCACCATTCAAAGCTCAGAAACCGATATTGGCACACTTTACTATTAACTTAAACTTCAAGCTTCATCCGGATGTCACCAGTTTTTCCACTATTGTCAATTTTCTGTTCCAGGATCCAATCCAGGATCCCACCTTGCATTTAGCCATCATAGCTTCTTAGTCTCTGGACTGATTTTGTTTTCAAGAAATAGCAACCCTTACTGCATGCAAAGTAGTATGCTGGGTGCCAAGCTGCCCTGTGAGGAGACCCATGGCGTCTGATGAGCAGTTGAGTCTGGGTTTGGGTGTCCACTCCACTCCTCACTTGGAATATGGTCCTGGGCTTGTCACTCGATATATGGAGTTTTCAGAGACTACATCTGCAACATGGAGGTGATTCCTTCCACCTGGTTAGGATGAAATGGGCTATGCAGACAGGCAATGAAGGCCTAAAGCCCAATTCACTTAGAGCCCTATCCAGCTCACTGTTATTATTATTAGCGTTGCTATATCAACAATCAGGAATTAGATTCAGTATCCTGTATCTAAAGCAGGATAGCTCAGAGTCTGAGCTGCCTGGCTGAGCTGACCACTTCAGCTTCAAATAGGATCTTTCTGTAGACCCCCATGTACACCATGGACAAAAAAAAAATCCTTCTTAAATTCCTCTATTCAGTTCTACCTTTCCTGCGTGGCTCTGCTCAAGTGTCACCTTATCGGTGGTAACTTCCCTGACCATCCTACAAGTGAGAGTCCCCCGAGTCGCTCCCGCTGGCTTTCTCTATCTTCTTCCCCTACTTTATTTTCCTCCACAGCACTCACCCCATTTGGCATATTACACATTTATGTGCTCCTTTGTTCACTGTATGCCTCCCTCTGCTGGTTTATAAGCTCCAGGAGAGCACCCACTGCTGTCTGCTTTGGGCACTGCTGTACCTCTGGGCCTAGGACAGTGCCTGATGCTTGGTAAGCATTCAGCAGATCTTGGATAAATGAATAACTGGATGCTCACTTTTGCTCTGCCATCTCTCGCATCCATCCCGATAACCTGAAAACAAACTCTTCCCATCCAAACATACTGTTTAATTCAAATAAGAGAAAAGCTACTTGGGAAGCAGATGGCTTTGAGGCTTCTGGGCCTTCTTTAAGAAAAAAAAAATGTAATGCCTTTCTTTTAATTTAATTTCATGCCATTAATGTCCTTTCACCTGCCTCCTGTCCCATGAGCAGCTAGCTCTCTCAGTTGGAAACCACAGTCTCCTCGTCCAGAGTCTGTCTGCCAGCCTCTCGGCACAGTCAATTCCAGCAAAGCCCAGGCTGGAAAAAGTTGGTGAAATCCCTGCACCCAGCCAACCTACTCCATTACTGTGGCCACTCAGCACTTGTATATCAAAGGCCTGCAGGCTTCTCAGAACAGGAAGAAAGCCAGGGGATCCTGCAGACTGGCCTCAGGGAGGCCAGAGAGGGGAGGGGACTGGCAAATGGCACACAGCGACCTGGCACAGGTCCCAGACAGAACCCAGGACTCCCGGCTTCGCACCCTGACCATGGATTCCCGTTGGGCTGGCCCCACTTTCCCATGCCCACTTTCACCCAAGGGGCATGTGCTGGTTTCCTCGAGTTCCAATCTGGCTATCTGCCCACCTGTGTCCATTTCTGGGTACCTGAGGAGTTTGGGCAGCAACGCGGGGAGGGGACTCAACCAAAAGCAGCCACACATGGGACACTAGAGCCCAGAGCCACACAGAAAGGAAATGGGGGTCACATTTGTTGAGCGCCAGACACCCTATCATCATCTTACCTAACACTCATAGTGCCCTGCAACAAAGCTGTCATAACCACATTACACACGGAGGAAAAGGAAACAGAGAAGTTTAAAAATGCAGCAAATCACACAGCAAGTATGTGGCAGAGCCAGTAGCAGAGTGGGGTTCCTTCTGGTTCCAAAGCCCTTGTGCTCTGCCCGACCATGCTCGTAGAGACCCCAACACCGAGCGCTCCAGAAATAGCTCCTTAAAACAACAAAACGTTCCTCTGGAAAAGGAGCCAGAATGGTCCCATTCCAGAGATGAGGAAACTGATATCTGGAGAGGAAATGCCACTTGTCTGTGGCCACGTGGCTGTGAGCGGTTGGATCGGCCAGACTCAGAGCTTCTCGAGGAAACAGCCTCTCTCCTAGTGCTTAGCCCAGAGCCAAGCGCATGGAAGGACGCAATCCACTGCAGGTGAACAAACGAATGAATGATAGAGTAGGTTAGAGGCACAGCTTCTGCATTTCTCACAAGCCAGGGGTTTCCCCCCAGCTGCCCCGGACAATGGCCTTGGGGATGGGAGAGCAGGCTGATGTGGGGGAGCCCAAGCCTGAACATCAACACTGACCTCCAAGCCTCACACCCCCTCTCCCAGCCAATGGATCTGTCAGAGGCATGGCAAGCACCACTGGCCCTGGTCCCCACTCAGCCCTCAGCTCTCCACCAGAGCTGGGGCTATGGGATGAAGAGAAGCAGGAACATGGCTGAGCTGGTGACTCTTTAGCCCAAGGACTGGTGTTGATGACCTGGCGTATACCCTTTTTTCAAAGGTCTGCTGTTTGGAGCAAATTGATGCATTCTTATTGAACCTTTTAGTAGCCAACTCACAAATACTGTCGTTTTTATTAGTAGCATGCCATGTTTCATATTAACAACTGACACGACTCTTTGCTGTTCACCTACTACATGCCAGGCACAGACATCTCATAAGATGCCTGACAGAGGTAGTTTCCTACACCCCACACAGCCACCATGTAGGTCAGTGTTAGCGTTCTCTTATTACAGACAAGGAAGCTGAGGCTTAGGAGAGGTAAAGGGACTTGGCCCAGGAACATGCCAGAAAGGAGGAGATGCAGACTTGGGCCTGCGGGTGTCCATAGCTCATGCTCCCACCATGCAGCTGGTGTGGGCCTGGGACGAGGGGGTGAGAGCCACAGCTTAGGCCGCATGGAGACTAGAGGCAGAGCCTGCCAGACTTTCCGGGCACCCAGCCGGCTGGGCTTCTCATCCCCAGGCTGACCTTCTAGCACCAGGGCGCTTCTCCACATGCCCACATGCCATCCTGAGAGGCTTTGAATCATTTGGGGTGGGTCTTGGAACTCTTCCGTTAAAAACCCTCAGGCGACAGCAAAGGAGGCCCTTGGGAAAGAACCATGCTCTCAGTCCTCAGGGGGGCATTTTCTCACATCTATAACCTCTTCCAGAGGGTTCCAAAATGTTTCTTATGAAATCCAAAGAATTTCACAGTTTACAAAGAATACCTCAGAAGCTGAGACCTTACAATTCTAGGATTCTGAAGAGAGCGACAGTAATTCTGATCATCCACAAATGGGGTGTAAAGGTTTGTCTTTATTCACCATGACAACAATTCCCAAACATTGTGGTGTTTATGAAAAGGACTTTGGAACCCAAAGTCCTGAGTTTGAGTCCTAGGTCTGCCCTTTACTAGCCTTGCAACCTTAGGCAAATGCATTCAACAGAATAATTCTCCAAAGCTTATTATGCACCCATCAGCCCCAGACTGGGAAGACTGAAGATGCAGAAGCAGACCAAAAAAGCCACAGTCTCTCTTAGCTCTGAGTTCCTCACCTTTCAAATGGGAGCCAACAGGTACCAAGTGCCTATGACTGTGTGTCAGGTTCTGGACATGCTGGGTCTCTCTTCACACCCCCAAGGGTCTCGGGGGCAAGTTCTCCTGTACCGTGCTTTGCAGCTGAGGAAGCAGGGATCCAGGGGCTGGATCAGTGGCTTGGATGAACCTGCAGGGGCCGTGTGGCAGGGACTGAACTCTCTCCCCTCCACCATACCCCCCTCTGCAGGCCCTCCCCCCTTGGCAGATTAGCCCACAGAGCAAAAGGGATAATAGGAGAGAGTGCTCTGCAGCCGATCAGGAACTGCACAGATGTATGACATCATGGTTATTAATAATGGAAGTAGCGCAACTAATTCACGATCCCTCCAGATGGACCACCTGAAATGTTGTGAACCTCCTGCAAACAGCATCAGATTTTATTACAGTGGAGCTGGAAGGGGCCTTAGGAGTCCAACCTTTTCCTCCTTTAGAGGGGTGTGCGGGTGGACAAGAGGGGAGGCCGCCCCGCCCCCAAAGCCCAGGCCACACCAAGTTTGGCTTTAGCGATTGAACCGCGAAGATCAGGCACCAGGCACTGCCCCCTCCAAGGGGCGCTGGTAAGGGACGCAGCAGGGAGTGGCCAGTGTGGCTTCTCCACGGGCCCTGAGCCCAGGTCCTTCATGATGCAGGGCCTTTGTACCTGATGTTCTTCTGCTCGGGGTACTCCTTCCCCAAAACTTGGCATGGCTGTCACTGTTTCATCGTTCAGATCTCGGGATAAGTGCCAACTCTTCACGAGAGGACTCCCTGGACCCCAACTTTTGCTTCACCCGTTCCTCCCTAACAAGTCACACTTCCAAGGTGTGTATCACTATTTAGCCTTATCTTGTCCATTACTAGTCATTCTCTCTCACCGCTGGAATACAGCCTCCACGAACAGAGGATTCAATGGTTTTCAGTGCTGTCAGCCCTAGAAAGGGGCCTGGGGCCCAGCAGGCACGTAGGAAACATGTTCAGCAAGTGCCCCCTGGATGTTGGCCTGGGTCGCAGCCCCCCACCCCCAGCAGCCTGCAGTCCCTTGCTCGCTCGCTCACTCACTCACTCACTCATTCAATAAATGCTTACTGAACCCCTCCTCGGTGCCAGGCGTTCTGCTAGGAGCTGGGGATTCCAATCAAACAAGTGACACAAAGTCTTTGCCCTAACAGAGCTGTGACAGTTGATTAAAACAAACAACACAGAAGCCAGAACTGTCAGTCACATCATGTGTGACCAAATGATATCTGACCATAAAAAAAAAAAAAAGTGGGTGGATCAGTATGGCAGAGGATGGGAGAAATGGAACCATGCTGGGGAAATGCAAACATCAGATGGGCCCTGCAAGGGCTTCCTATATGCTCAGTACTCATCTGGGGGAGCTGGTGCCAGGCACCCCTACCGGCTCTGGAGAGATGGGGACAAAGGGACATGCCCATTGCTACACGTGCCTCCTGGATGTAGCCTGGAGCACAACAGGATGGATGTGTTTGACCATGTGTATAGGAGTGGGGGTGTGTGTGTATAGAAGCAGGTGAGTGAGAGTGTGCATATGTAGGAGGGTGTGTGTAGGGGTGGGATCTATGTGTGAATGAGTACACAGGATCGAGTGTGTGAGCATGTGTGTGCGCAGGGAGAGAGGGACTTGTGCTTAGAAATTGATGGGTGAGTGTGTAGGAGTCAGTGCGCACGTGTGTGTGTGTGTGTGTGTGTGTGTGTGTGTGTGTGTGTGTGTGATGACTCTGCTTCCATTACTCTTCACCGGAGGTTCTACATCTTTACATGCTAACGTCCCCCAAACAAATGACACACAGTAGCTACCCAATCATCTTTTGATTCATTCAACAATAAATCATTTCAATCTTCGTGTTTGTCAAATATATTCTGCAGAGTGTCCATACAAAACAACAAAACTGGTTCCAGAAGAGAATGATCAACTTCTGGATATAACTGAATGGGGTGAGAGCACTGGATGAGGAATCTGGTCCCTGTTTTACCACTATCTTGGGCTGCTGTTTAGGTGTGTGACCTCAGGGAAGCCACTGAACAACTCTGAGCTTCTGCCTACTCTTCATTCAAGAAGGTAATTAGAACTTCGCTCCCAAAGTTTGGTTGCAAATCCACACCACCACATCATCACTGCTGGTAGCCTCAGAAGCACTGTTTCCTAGGAGTGCAAGCACGTGCAACTTGAAAAGGGCTATAGGGTCCACTGGGAAAATTCTGGGCTTGACAATGTTAAACAGGTTCTTTTACTGCCGTACTTCTCAGAACCTTTAATTTGCCAGTATGGATTGTAAATGGCCAGCAGCATGATAAAGACCTTGCAGGATTTGCCAAACTTACTAGAACAGAGAAAGCTTTACTCATGGCACGGCTTTCAGAACTAATGTTCCACAGAACATGCTTTGGGGCCTCTGCTAGCAGGCACACAGGACACTTATTAGTGCCCCCTTTCTTGCAGGTGACTGAACAGAAATGACACTCAATTGCCCTAAATCACAGAGCAGAGCCATGGCAAATACCAGCCCAGAATCATCCAAGCCATGGTACGCGGCACATGCATAGGGCTTTTTTTTTTTTTTTTCACTTAAATGATCTCACTTCTCCCTGACAACATTCATCTGCGGACCCTCAGCCCCATTTTACAGATGATAAAATGCAACTGAAAGAAATTAAAGACTCTGCCCAGAGCCACTGAGTGATGGGCTCCTAACTTGGCTTTATCAGTTTCCGCTGTGTCCTTGATCAAACCATCAATGAATACATTATCTATTTTATATATGAGCAATTGTAGCCACTGAGCAGAGCCCCCTGCAAGATGCAGTGGCCGACACCACCTGCACCTGTTCTGCAGCCGCCACCACTCCTGGCACGCTGCATTGGTTGAGAGGACAGGGGAGGGTGCCCAGAGAAATGCCTACGGAGTAGGAGCCGCTCTGGAAACACCCAGGCGGGGAGGCCGGGAGTAGCTCCCTGCCAGTCACCACACCCTCCCGACCATGCCAGAGACAGCCCCCCCCCTCCTCCGAGGTTGTACCCCCTGTGCCAGGTGCCATTCTGCAAGGGGGGCGGGAAGAGCCAGAGCTACGTTGTTTCACTCACTCCCAGTAAGCCCGAGGAGCACCAGGCTGGTCGTCGGTGACAGTCTGAAGCTGCCACCGCCTCCAGGGGGAAGGGCGGCCGGGGCTGCCAAAGCCCTTCAGCAGTCCCCACCGGTGTGCTGGGGCCCGCCGGGAAAGGCAGCGCCAGGCCGGAGAGGCGTGGCGGGGTGAGGGTCTGCCCAGGGCACCCGGGGCTGCGCATGCCAGCGGCGAGCGGGGCTGTGCCAGGCGCGAGTGTGCGAGAGAAGTGTGAACGCGGGAACGCCTGTGTCACCCAGGGCGGTGACAGAAGTAGCGTCTGGGAAACACAGGCGGAGAGCGCGTGCACCAGGCAACCCCAGGCCACGGAGGAGTCCCAGAGGTCCCGGGAGTTGGCACCGGCGCCCTCCGGCACACGCGCTCGCGCCCAGCCCTCTCCCACCGGCGCGGCGCCCGCCAGTCCGTTCGCTGCCCACCGGCCCGGGGCTGCTCGCCGCTCGGCGGTGCGGGGGCCCCGGGGCTGCGAGGCCGCGGCGGGGCGCGGCGCGCTGGGCGCTCGCTGCTTACCTGCCGGGCGGCCGCGGCTCCGCTGCTCCGGGCTGGGCTGCGCCGGGCTGCACTG
>NW_027397080.1:4502868-4539306 GCF_003265705.2 Callorhinus ursinus | reverse complement strand
GCTCCTTATTTGGGCAGTGATGTCAGGGGAAGTCGCAGGGGCCGGACCACCCACTTCTTTCCATTCACTCCCCAGAGTTTCCTGTCGCCCAGCCCGGGAGACCCCGGCGCCCGCCCGGGGCGCCTCTCCGGCCCGCTCGGCCTCGGCGTGCCCGGGCCCCGATGCCAGCCGCTCTGGGATCCCGCCTCCCCCCCCCCCCCCCCCGCCGCGGCCGGGGTCCCACTGGGCCGGGGCGCGGCGAGCTGGCGGCGGCCGCGGAGGGTCTGCGCCTGGGGAATCCCCGGCTCACGGCGGCCGCGGGAGGGTCTGCGTGGCGGCCTCCTCGGTGACAGGCCGTGTCACTCCGGGCGCCGCCCCTCCCTCCGCGCCCGCCCCGGCTCCCGCGCTGTCATTTCCTCCCGGGCCCTCCAGGGAGGGCAGTCAGGGAAGCCCCGGTCGCCGCCGCCCGGGGCCCTGCCGCTTGGCGCCCCGCCTCGGCCGCACCCGGCCGGGCGGGCGTCCATCGTCGTCCCCAAGGTGCGCGCTCCCCGCCTCGCTCCCCGGTGCCAGCCCCGCTCCGAGAAGCCGGCGCCTCCCAAGGCGGGAAGATGCCCTACTGAGCTCTGGGCGGGGCGGGCCTGGCGGGGGTGGGGGGCGGCCTCCTTGGGCTCCAGCCTGGGGTGGGGGTGGGGGGACACTCCGGGGCTTCCCAACGGCCTAACTTTACCAGAAGCTGCTGCTGGACTTGGGACCTGAATCACACTAATCCAGGCTTTGGCCAGTCCCCAGCACACTTGGGCCAGCCCCCACTCAGGCCCCCAGCGGCCTGCTTCCCAAGGGAGCAGAATGGCAGGGGGCCTGGCGACCTCACCAGAATCTGTATTTTACAGATTCTTGCACCCGGAGGCTCAGACAAGTCAGGTGATTTGCCTGGTTTCCACTCTGAGCAACCAGCGCTGACCCTGCGTTTGGCTGACTCTAGCCGAGCTTCTGCTGGCCCGGAACAGCCTCAGGAGGTTATCGGGACGGGGGCCAAAGTCAGGACTACAGCGGGACAACCTCAGTGACCAGGGTGCCAACTGAGGGAGGCATCCTCCAGGTCATTGAAAGCTCAAGGACCCACAAGGTGACTGACCATTACTCTGATGGGGGAGGGCCTCCACGAAGGCCCCAGGTTTCCTCTGGCTCCAAAGCCATGCCCTCAAGTTCAAGGCCCTGTCTATCAAAGGGAGTGGGTTCCTTCTGACCAGAGGCCACCTGGGTCCAGGGGACATAGTGGCCCTGGGGACTTCTATGCCTTCTCCAAACAAGAGCTTCCAGCAGAGGCTCCACGCTCCCTCCAAAGCCGGGTCAGAACAAACAAACCCCTTCCAGATCACCAGCTTTAATGGAGGGAGCCCCAACTTCCAAAGGGGCCCCACACTCCTAGGTGCCAGTGGAGGTGGGGGACTTGGGGGGCAGGGAGGAAGCCATAGCCCCAGGGCCTACAGGGAGTGAAGGGAGGTGGGATAGCTGCAGGCCACGGGGCCTGCGCACTCACATGCACAATTGCACACCTGCTGGCCGTTCGCCAAGCCTCCCAGCTGTTCTGTTGTTCGCCACCACCCCAGTGTCCCCAACTTCCATCAGCTCCCAGAGCCCGATCTCAGCTGTAATTGGGTCATCCCTCTTCCCAGAGGGAAGACCACACTCCCTGACCTGGCATGTAAGGCCCCACAGCCCAGCCATCCATGACTTTTGCCCAGTGCCCCCTGCTCCCCAACCCTGCACCAGTTTTCACTCCTTGGGGTCTGTGCAGAATTTTCTTCTGTCTGAAATGTGGTCTCCGCTCCTCCTGGGGCCCTTCACACCCTGAATCGAGCCTGCTCTCGACACAGGTTCTTCCCTTGATTAGGGCAACAGGGACAGGGTGCCCCCGGGGTCAGGTCCCTGCCTGTCACTCCACTCCTGCCCTGTCCCCACTGCCCTGCTTACCATTTCTGGTGGAAACGACTCCAGGTAGGAGAAAGTGGATGTCTTGTCATAACTCCTATGCCCTGAGGAGGGACTTTTTGTCATTTGTGCAAAGGCTCCGATGACAGCCTTGCTCCTGCACCATGGTGAGTGTCCTCCCCCAGCTCTGAGGAGTGACCCTGCCCCACTAGAACCTCCCGGTGGATTCAGTCCCTTCCTGTGCTGCCACAGGCAGCTCAGTGCTTCCTGCCTTTAGAGACGCACCCATCTCCCCGCATTGCGGTCAGCTGGGAGAGATTGCCCCTCTCTCCAGCTTGGGAGCTACGAGGAACTTCCATTTTGGTTCTTCTCTCCCACCAGGACTGACAAGTTTACAAATAAATGTTTGTTAAGTGAATGAATGATCTTGGGGGCAAACTGAAAGACAAAAATACAAGGAGGGGCAGACTGATCCAACAAAGAGCTGTGGCTGAGGCTCCAGGGGTCTAGGCTGGGAGCTGGGGGACAAGGGGGGCTTCTCAGCTAGCCTGGATTGGCTGCTTGGGAAGCTGGGCCGATGTGCCATGGCTGGAATGGCTCCCCTGCTGGAGCTCTTTCCTTGGACCGCTCCTTTGTTTCAACTTTCTGTGGCTTGGGATTTGTCTTCCCCTCCAGACTCATCCTGTGCAGCCCCATCCAGGCAGCCCGGGATTGTCCCCACCCCAGTCCCCATACACACAGTCCTGAGCTGGCCTTAGCAAGCTGGAGGAGAAGGGAGGAGGGTGTGATGTAAGGAGGAATTTCACAGTCACACTGGACTCCCCCGAACCTCCAAGGATCTTGCTCTTTACCCCACAAGACCCACAGGCCCCATGCCTCTGTGGCCGCCCTCCAGGCCAGGAAATGCCAGGCTGGAAGTCTTCATCCAGCTTCTCCCACAACCAAAGCTACCTGTCCCCACCTGGAGACTCAGCTCCCACCCCAGTTCTGGTGCAAATTCTCATCAGAGGCTGGAAGGGCTTTAGGATTCCAGCCACAGGGCTCAGGACACAGGATGGAGGCAGGCAGTCCTGCTTCAAGGCTAGCAACAGAGGCCAACTCCTCCCTGTGAGCCACCACACCTACCCTGGGGCCTGGGGCACCCTTCCCATCCCGTAACTGGATGGATCCCAGGTTAGAAGGCAGGTGCCAGTTCCTTCCTATCAGCCCATCCCCAGCATATAACTGGGCCAGGTTTTAAGAAATTCCCAGAGCTTGGCCCTGGGGGCCTTCCCACATTCCTTCATTCCTCACACATGAATCAGGCCCCTTCCCTGTTATGGGAACATACAACTCACAAACCTGTGTTCTAGGAGCTCCATCCAAGGACGGAGACTGGCGGGTAGACAGATCATCCCCATGCAACTTGCTAAATGCTACAAGACTATTTGCCAAGCTAGGGGGCAAGGCCGAGGGGGGGCACACAAGGTGGGAGATAAGATTCATTCTACGTCTGGGGCTACAATTCAAGGAGGCTGTAGTCCAGGTGTCCCAGGTTAGATCACTGACTGCTTGTTTCCATGGAAATGCTACACACACACACACACACACACACACACACACACACACACAGGGCTTGGTTCTGCTGTAAAGCCAACATCACACTGTAGAGACTTCACAGGCTAAAAGAGATTATAGCAGAGGGCAGGGCTGGCATCTGATCTGTCATCTAGGAGGCTGTCTCTCTGTGAAATTTTGTTTCCAACTCCTAACAACCAAATTACAGACACTGTTTGAGAACACACTATCATTCCTAAGGAGCAGGGGCCTGCCACAGTGTTTTTGGGAAGGCTTTCCAAGTGGGGTTGAGCAACCTACCCTGTGGGCCCTCCAATTATTTATGCTTAAGCCTTGTACTTACTTAGCAGCCATCCCCTCTCCACCACCCGGTCCCCTATGGCTAGGCTTTTCTGGACTCGGATGCTTTGTGTCATTTTACTATTTGTGTGTGCACAATGTGTGTGCGTGCGTGTGCATGCGTGGTGGGTGCTCTCGTCATAGATCATCTGTACACATGAAACTTCAGCCCTCACTTCTCATAGAGGCAGCCACCCCTCTCCTGGCACAGAGACTTGGGTCTCTTACGATTTACAAAGATCACCTCCTGGGGTCCCAGAGGACTCAGCCCCAACCTCTCTCCCCAACCCTGGGGGGAGAGTGTTTCCAGCTTCCTGACTCAGTGGGGCACTCACTTCATCCCTGACCTTGTTACTGTAGGTAACAGAGGGGCCTCCGAGCTACACAGACCCAGGTTCAGATGGCAGTCCGACGCTTCCTGTGCGACCTCGGGCATAGTACGTGATGTCGCTGATCTTGACTTCTTCATCTCAAAGGGTGGCGGTAAAGCTTTGAAAAGCTACTGAAGTAGAGCCCTTGATGGAGTATCCAGCACCTAGTAGGTGCTCAATAAACAACAGCAATAGTTATGTTGTTCACGCATTGTGACCCAAAATCCTACTCCTCCCAAACTGTTTGCCTTCACTAATGGGGGCACCCAGCACCCCAAGACTGAAGCCAGAATCCCTTCTCCATGCCTACTGTCCAGGCCAGGTCACCACCATCTCCCAGTTAGGGCAGGCTTCTCCCTGGTCCCTGCCCACCTCTCCCACCAATCCATTCTTCACACATGTGGAACTCTCTAGGACAAAGTCAGGAGGGTCCCTGCCCAACTAAACTACCCTGTGTATAACCTTTCATAACCGCACCTCAGTTTACCTGTCCAAGCCTACCATCCTTATCCGCCCTTGGCTCCCGCCCTATAGAGTTGCTCATGGTTTCTGAACCTGCCAAGTGCATTTGGCACATGCAGTCCCCTGTACTATTGCCCTCACTTGCATCTGCTTGGCCAGCTCTCCTTCAAGCCTTCCAGGTCGGCTCAGAGGCCACTGCCCTTATGAAGGCCTCCCTGTTCCCCCAGGGGGCACTGGCTCCTTCCTTCTCAGTGAACCCCCAGCACTTGCTATGGACTGTCTGGCATGTGCCCCATGTATGTAGTCATCACATTCCTCTATCTGTTGCCCCTTTTATGTCCAGCAGCTCTGTGCACAACCACATCTTACTCAGTGCCGAGAATGTCACAGGTATCCACTGCATGCTAAGGACAGACTTCAGCCCCTCTGACCACTGCATCCAGTAAATGACTCTAAGAGGGCAGGCAGCCTCAAGCCCACTGACTAGTTTGCCCCAAATGACAAAAGCAGCCTCTTTTCCTATACTTCACACTGACGCTTTGGCCTCGCCTGAGTCCTGTGTCTGCCTCCTTCTGGCTTTTCACCAGCATTTCTGGAAGGGGGGCGGTGGGGACTCCCTGGTGCCCAGGTGGGGAGGGCGGGGCCTTGGTTCCAGGAAATCAGATGATTAGTCAAGCCACGCACTCTCCTGGCTGCTGAGAACAGGTTTTCCCCACACCAAGGGACCAACTTGCAGGATCATCAGTAACAGTAAACATTTACTCTGAACATGGCTTTGCACTTGCCAATGGGAGGTGCGGCAGGAGCGCGTCAACTTCTCAGGCTTGGATTAGGACAGTTGGGGTGCAGGTCCCGGCTGACACTAGCTAGCCACTGAACTCCGCCGAGCCTCAGGTTTCACAGCTATAAAATGGGGAGGATAACATATCTCAGGGAAAGACTGCAAAGATTAAATGAGAACTGATGAAATTAGAGGAGAAAACGCATTGTAAGCACCAAGAAGCTGGCATGCAGTAGATGCTCCGTAAAGGAAGCCCCCCCCCACCTCCACTCAGGCTCTTTGGGGGATGCTCTGAGGCATAAGACTTAGTCTTTGACAATAGCTCATAAAGCAGGGGGAGAGAATGTCATCATACCCCATAAACATGAAGACAAGGCAAACAGTAACAGGCAAGACAAGAGAAGGTTTCAGGAGCAGCAAAGGGGAGAGGGGAATTCTGGGATGGCCTGAAAGCCCTCTCCCCTTTTGTGGCTTGTGCCCAACAGTGATTGCTGCTGCCCTTGTGGCCGGCCTGGGGCAAGGGGTGGGTGGGCAGACGGGAAGAGGTCCCAAAGCCAGACCAGTGAGGCACGGTGGAGCCTGTGCATCTCACAGGCTGGTTCCAGAGAGGATTCGCACCCTTGGAAAATAATTACAACCACAGCGAACAGCCCCACACACGGCACAGAACGTGCCAGAGGAGACACGAATGTGGGATGGGGTGGAGGACCTTTGAAAGCCTCCATCTAACAACAACAAAGAAATCTGGAAATGGTCTTGCTCCAGCCCTGTTCAGGCTCGCTTCCGTTGCAGCCTTTCTGACCTCTCAGGGCAGGAGGTGAGATCTCCAACCTCCACCCTTCAGCCTTGAAATCCTCCTGCAGGGCGGGCCTGGCCTGAGCGGATGGCTCCCAGGTTTCCTAAACGCAGTATGAATTTTCATGTTCTAGGCCTTTGCTCATGATGTGCCTTCTACTTTCTCCTATTGCCCTTCCATCCCCTCTCTGCCCCATCCTTCCCCTCAGTTCCCCTATTAATTCTCCTTGACTATTTCGTGAACTCATCCTGATAGGTCTCCTTCAAATGTCCTGTTCTTCTTACTTTTTCCCAACCAACCCACCCCCTCAGTAGAATTAAAAGCCCCCTTTTCAATGTTCCTGTAACTTGCGTGGCTACATCACCAGAGCATTTAGCATATTATAGTCAAGTATCTGTGTCCGATGCCCCCACGAGGTTGGGAGAGTGCCGCGGCTCCGTGCCTGGCACCTAAGTAGTTGCTCAACATCCAGAGTGCCTGCAAGGCCTTTTCCCATACTTCCCACGGCTGGGCAGTATAGCAGCACCTGTCACTCTGCCTGGGATTGCAGATGAAGTCCCCATTGATCCCTTAGGAGCTCCAGGCACTTTACACAGTCATGCTCCCTCTGTCCTGGAAACCCGTCATCTGAGGGCCATCTCCCCCAGGCTTCTTGCTGATCTCCTTCAGTGGCCCCTCTTAACCCCCCTCCCCTGCAATCTGATGGGATGAGAAGCCCAACTATGTCCTGGGGAACCTGGTGGACACCACTTAGAAAGGGCTGGGTCAGGGGAGCTGGGGAGGGAAAGGTGGGCACGTGGATTCGGTAGCCGGGTCTGAGCTTGGAGGTGAAGGATCAAGAGAAGTTTCGGGGTAGGGAGGAGGGTGTGATGGTCAATTTCATTTGTCAGAGTGACTGGGGCAACAGGAGGCTCAGCTATTTGGCACAACTTTTTCT
This sequence comes from Callorhinus ursinus, assembly GCF_003265705.2. Lineage (NCBI taxonomy): Eukaryota > Metazoa > Chordata > Mammalia > Carnivora > Otariidae > Callorhinus > Callorhinus ursinus. The sequence goes on along the minus strand of NW_027397080.1, from coordinate 4,532,152 downwards.
GGGTGTGTCTATGAGGGTATTTCTGGATGAGATTCACATTCAAATCTGCAGACTGAGTCAAGCAGTGGTGGGCCTCATCCAATCCACCGAAGACCTGAATAGAACAAAAAGGCAAAGTAAGAGGGAACTCCTCAGCCTAACTGACCATGCTGGGACATTGGTTTTTTTCCAGCCTTTGGTCTCGGACTGAAACACCAACTGTTTCTGAGTGGCAAGACTGCTGGCTTCTAGCCTGGAACTTGTACCATTGGCCCTACTGGTTCTCAGTCTTTTATCCCTCCGGTTCTCTTTCTCTAGAGAACTCTGCCTCGTACAGAAGGCTAACATACGAATGCCCTGGCCCTCAGGAGGGGCCCACATTCCTTGCTCGGAGTTCCCATTTGTGCAACAACTCTCCAGAATGAGGAGGCATTTCGCATCTCCTGGCATGTAGAGTTGGCCACACTAACCTAGATAGCCTCACGGCAGATGGATACTAGCTGTTACCCCTCCGTGGACCCCCAGCACCCAACAGGTGCTCAGTAAAGCTGACTGAACAAATAAATGCTGCACAGCTATCTGGGTAGCCCTTTAGAGAAGGGGGCACAATCCCACCCTTACCCTGTCATTTCCAAGGCTCTAGAACAGGCAGGATAGGAACCATCAGCCCCAGTACCAGATGAGCAAATGGAGGCCCAAAGAGGACCTAGAGCCAGTCCTAACAGCAGGGACCCTCCTCCGGAAGGGCTGAGGAAGGACGCTGCCCTGGGTCCAGGGGCCTCTACCTCGCCCCCGCACACACGTTCTCTAACAAGTGATCAGTGAACACCTACTACAGACCAGGTCCTATTCTGGGCACTTAGAGTAAGTACATTAGTGAACAAAATGGATAAAAATCTCCACTCCCACAGACCTTACATTCTAGAGGGAAGAGACACACAATAAACAAGACGCAGAATAAATAAGTGAATTATATAACACGTTAGCCAGAAGTATGTGCTGCAGAAAGCACTGGAAGAACAGAGTAAGGGGATCAGAACACACGGGTGGGAGGCGGGTCACAAATTTAAATGGGGTAGTTTAGAGTAAGCTTTGTTGAGAAGGCGGCATTTGAGCAATGGCTTGAAACAGGTGAAGAGTTGAGTCATGCAGATATCGGAGGAGGACCTTCGCAGGCAAGGACAACAACCAGAGCAAAGGACCTGAGGTGAGGATATGTCAGGCATATTCCTTGGGGCCTTATAGCCCACTGTGAGAAGTGTAGCTCAGGAGAAATAAATGAAAGTGATGGCCGTGGGCCGGGCCCCCACAGCAGGCCTCCAATGTACACCCTCTCCTCAGAGAGCAGGACCTAGCTTGGGCCAGCAATGAGAGAGTCAGAGGAAACCTGGCTGGAGGAGGGGAGAGCAGACAGAGAAGAGGCGGGAACAGATTTTCCCGGATTACTACCCTCCTCAGCTTCCGCCAGATGCCCCCTAACTCCCATCTGTATCATTCCTGAGGGGCCTATTGTCTTGCTACCCGAATTTGTAGTTGGACTCCAGACCCGCTTGGACACTCACTGGTGGGGATGATACCGGACAGGTTATTTAACCTTCCATGGGAAGCCTTCGATGCCAAAGTCAGAGAGACCCGGCTCTTGAGGGCTGGGTGGAGGCGGGGGTGGGGGCTCTCAGGGGATTTGTAGGCGTGAACCGGAGAAAGAGCAGGAAAGGCCATGCAGTGCCGGGCCCCCCTGGCTGGCTGTCACACCACCGCTCAGTCTACCTCGGCAGGGAAGCAGGGGCCCCACTCTGCCTCTGCTACACAATGGCAGGTGTAAGAAGCAGATCACTTCCCGCAGCTAGATGAAGTTGCAGTCAGCAGCCTAATTTTAGACTGGGCATCTGCTCTTCCGTCCCGGAGACTCGGCTCTGTCTGGGATTCACTCTGTCTGCATTTGCCAGAGAAACAAATCCTGGTCTAGGGGTACAGACACCGGTGGTATCCAGAACAGAGCTGGCCCATTGACCTCTGCCCCAGGGAGGTCCCCAAGAGCTGGGCTATCCCAGGACATCTGCATCCTCCTTACTGGTCTCCTGCCTCACCTCCAACAGCCGTGGGTTCCTGAGGGTGCCGGTTTAGGTTTCCATTTTGCCTTCCCACAAAGCTGGTGGATCCCGTGTGGGCCTGCCTCCACCAAAACGGGAGGACCTCTTGGCTAGGAGCACCTGAGCACCGGGCCACGCATCTCCTGACATCAGGCCATTCACCTCCCACCCTCCTGGCCATGGAGGTCACTGCTTCATCCTTGCTTCAGTTTCCAGTCCCATGGGCAGGATCCCTTTCACTTCTTGGGGCTCGGCTTCTCCACTTGGTGCTGTCACCTCACAGTTCCTCAAGGGACCCTGCAGCCCACCGTGGCCTCCTCCGACCTCGGCACTGCCCTGTGCTGACCAGGAAGGTTCTTTTTGTGGAAGGCAAGTTGTCTGGGCTGTGGGCTTTCTGCATCCCTTTGCTTGATTCCTCCAACACCCCTCTGAGATATGTATCATTTATCCCTTTCTATAGGCGAGGCGTCAAGACTTTTGCTGAGGTTAAGTGGAGGCTGGGCACACAGCCAGGAAGTGGTGGAGGTGGGGGATGGACCCCAGTCTGTCTTTCTTCCTCTCTCCCCAGGCTCCCGCCCGGCCCTGAGGGCAGGGGGTGACACCTAAACAGCTGGTGTCCAGAGCAGAGGCGCTCAAGACCTCTGGCCACTTTGGGTGGGTAGGGGAGATCCCGAAGGGGAGAGAGCCCTCTCCCAGAATCCCTACCTCGATGCCCTCGAGAAAGAAGGAGTTAAAAGCTTATGTAAAGAGATTTGCAAATAGATCCTACAAAACAACATTTGGATGATTTAAGTGTTAAGGAATCAGAACCATATGGATTAAATGTCCCTGACGTTACGTATGGTTTTAAAAATTAGAAGGAAATGTACTGGGAACACACACACATATAAAATATGTAAGGCCAGACCGCATTTCTAGCTTTGTGGACATGGAGTTATTTGAAAAACCCGACACAGCATTCACCCGACTTCTCCCAGACTGGCCCTCCCCCGCCCTCCCATCCCCAGCCCCTGCCTTCTCCCCACACCAAACAGGGCTCAGCCCCCTCCCCAGGGACCCAGCCTGAGAAAGAGACTTCCCAGAACAACAGGCCTGATGCTCTCACCACAGGACACTCGGAGCCGAACAGCTGGGGCAGGCATGGCTGGGGTCTCCCAGAGGCCAGACGGACGGTGGCAGGTGGAAGGAGCCGGTGGGGATGCCAGCTTCCCCAGAGGCCTGAGAGTACTCGAAGAGAAGATGCCAAGACGCTTCAGGGAGGCGGACATTTCAGGTGTAGCTGTGTCCCATTCCTAATTGCTTCTGTACCTCACTCAACCCTTCCGGCCACCGTGGGAGGAAAGAGTTATCACCCCCACTTCATAGGAGGGGAAACTGAGGCTCAGGAGGGCTGGGGGGCTCCAGATAGCCAGGCACCAGACCACAGCCTGGGCTCTTCTGTCACACGCTCACGAGGGGCTGCTCGCACTATCCCTCACTGCTCGGAGCACGTCCGAAACCCTGAGCCCATGCCCAGTTTAACTGAGCATTAAAAAAAAAAAAAAGCTGGGTTAGCTCCTCAGAGTTGAAGGTTTATCTGTCAGGGTGTTTTCTGAGGACTCCCTACACCCCAATACCTCAGGTTTGCGTGTGGCACTGAATTGGAGTAGAGAGAGTGTATGGAAAGCTTGGTTCGGGAAAAGTTGAACTCTCAGAAGCTGCCTGGTCAAATCCTCGTGGGGAGGAGAGATGAGAACATGCCAGGTGCCTGGTGTGTGGCACCCCCCTGAGCCCTCACCTAGCCCGCGCAGAAGGTGGAGTTGCTTCTCTTCTACAGAGAAGGAACCCCAGGTGCAGGGGACCCATGGGACATTCCCAGAGGTGCACAGTTGCATCCCGAACCATGTCCCTCCGACACCGGGCCCCTCCGGCCCTCCCCAAAGGTGGTCCATCAGGAGGATTGAAGGCCACCCAGATATAAGCCCAGCTCAACGTCAGGAAGGCTGGCGCCGTGTCTGTCCCCTGCGTCTAGTCCAGAGCATGAACGTTTGTTACATGATCATTAAACAAATCAAAGGGTGGGGGAAGGAGGCATTCCCTCCCCCTCGCTTTGCCCCATTCCTCAGGCAGGCCACTGTGTCCTGGACACAAGGGAAGGCCTTCACACTGATGGGACTTATCCTGGTGACGCTATCCTGTCTGATGGGACGCATGCTTACAGCCTGTGAGGGCGCTGAGGATGCTGAGTTTGAGGCTGGGGTATTCTGAGGACATGGAATGCTCAGGGCAGGAACCAGAGAGAAAAGGAAAGGAAGGTATCAGAACCAGGACAGAGAAGGTGGGAGCTTCCTCCCCGTCCTGTACCTGTGACCGCTCCGAAAAGTCTGCAGTAGATCCCATCTTGACAGGTTTCTCGTAACAGCCTCTTAACTTATGTGCAGTCTCATCCCGGGCCAGCCTGGCCACAGGCACCAGGATAGAGGCTTTCCACTGGGATCGGATCCACTCACTTCTCAAGCACCCCTGAGGAGTGCCTTTGCCCATGGTCTTTCTCAGGGTCAAATATGTTAGGAAAACACTGATAATTAGACATCCTGGAGATTCCCAGTGGATGCCCTCAGATGAAAAGCCCTAAGGCGCTGGTGAATAAAACAGTTCATCTTTAACCCACACTACTGGAACAGAACGGAGACCCTCCCACCCCCACCCCACCACTGGTCCTTCTGCACCCAATTGTCCATCACGCAGAATTCTTGCAGTTCTGGGCATGAGTAACCCCCCTGTGAGACTTCTGTTGGATTCTCACTGACAAAACCCATCCTCCCATGGGCATCCCTGTTCCCTCATGAGCACCCCAAATGATCTCTACTCTAGGCTTTAACCCAGGTGCCCACAAGCCTCAGGCTGTCCCACTTAAATCTTCTCAATGACTTTCTTCTGCCCTTGAGACAAAGACCAAATTTCTTTGCGTGGTCCCCATGGCCTCCTTCAATGGCCCCACCTGTCTCATCTCCCCATCATTCCACCCGAGGCGCAGGGGTATCCTTCTAGTCTCCTACGCCTCAGGGCCTTTGCACATGCTGTGTCACTTGCTAGGAATGCTTTTCCTGTACAAGCCCTCCTTACCTAGTTAACTCCTCTCCAAACTTGCAATTTCACTTTGCACGTCACCTCCTCAAGAAAGCTCTCCCTGGCCCCTGACTAAACCTGTATATACTCTCTGCATACTCTGCGTACACCTGTATGTATACACTGTCTCTGCATACTCTTTGTATACCTGTGTACACTCTCTGCCTGCTGTGTGCACTCCCTCTGCTTACTCTCTCTGTGTACACGCTCTCTATACCACATACTTCATCTTTAGAGCCCCCAAAGTATCAACATTTGTAACTTCTTTTTTTGTGTGCTTTTTTTTTGTTTTTTTTTTTTGTCTGAGGACTAATTTCCTCACCGAAATATAAACTCCACAATTAGGGCGACCTGTATGTTTTCCTCACCATTGAATCCCCAGATCCTGCCACCGTAGCTGCTGACCCCCAGGCTTTTCCTAGCACTCTCTGAGAGACCTGGAGCGAGGCAGAAGATGGCTGGGAGGGTCACTGTAACCTCAATCTCCATCCCCAGCAGGGTGAGGTGGAAGAACAGGGGACTCAGACTCCAGCCTCGGGTGTCTCGGAATTCATTGTGAGAGCATGACAAGGTCACATAATGCTTCTGAGCCTCAGTTTCTGAATCTGTAAGACTGAAAGGATGTGCCAATATAGAATGACTCACATTTTGATTTATTATTAACTCAGCTCTTTCTTCCAATCCTAGAGTAATGGGCAGTATTGCTTTCTGCCTACCCAGTATCCTTTCTTCCCTTTCTCCTGATAAGAGCTCCTCAGCGAACTCTCTTCCCAACTCCAGTCACGATTCTGGTGAGGTTTTCCATCATAGGACCCCGCCATCCTGCCTATGGTCACCTGTTCGGCCAAACACTATAGTCCGGGGGCTCATTAGAGCACCTCCCTGGGATTCTTCTCACTTTAACAGCTGGAAGGAAAGCGTGCTTTTCTGTCTGAGGTCACTAGCTGGGATGGTGAAGGCCAGGTGCCATCAGGGGCCCACGGTCCTTCTCCACTTTGGGGAGCTAGTGTGTTATGTTGTATGGCAGAAGAAGCCCAAAGGCAGTAGGCGAGACCAAGGTCAATACAAAAAAGCGTCAAAATAAAACATGTAGGGAAAATAAGCGTCTAATGACTTGATGACATTGTATCACTTCCTGGATTTAGCCATACCTGAAGTCCGCCCACTCAGCCATCCCAGTAAAATGAGGCCCTAAGACAAAGCTCAGTCTCTCTCCTCCCCTCCCTCACTGTCTCTTTTCTTGAGCCAGATAGAATTCAGTTTCTGTCTGTTGCATTTGAAAGAATGTTGCCTACTACATCCAGGTCCGAAGTCATCCCATGGTACTAAATAAACCATCTCTTGGAAGGATAGTAGGAACCAAAATAAGCATGCCTGGGGATCCCTGCATTACTTGAACATGCCTCACAATGCCGTCCTATCTAATCCTCATGACAAGAGTAGCCAATGATGGGGAAAAGCAATGGAGTGATGGAAGATAAGGAACAACAGGATAGAGTGTTAAAGACCTGAGCTCTAGTCTAGACTCTGCCACACACTCACTGTGTGGCGCCGAGCTGGTTTCTTAGCTTCTCTGGGCTTACCTTTCCTCCTCTATAAAATGGGGAGGTGAGGTCTACCTCAAAGGCTGCCTTGAGGAACCATGAGACAAAAGAGCCTGGACTGCTGTTCCTGGCCAGGAAAGCCTTGATAAACATCCGCTGAGCCTGTCAAAGCTAGAAGTCCTCTCTAGAAAGATAAACTCTAGGTCTTATTTCTAAGAATTTGTGTTGGCCACGGGTCCCGAAGGACAGGGATGTGTGAGAACCTCCCAGCTAGCGTTCAGTATCTGGGTGACATGCGACATTGGCTGCCGATTCTGCAGTGACACGAGGTTGGCTGATGGGTTTGCTTCCCCACATGTTGGGCACTCAGGTGTGTCCACAGGGAGGGCAGCTCCAGCTGCGTGGTGACAGGTCACTGAGACAAGGAGCCTGTGGTCTCCAGATGGGCCTACGACAATTCTACTCTCTCCTGGACCATGTTGAAAAGATGGGCCAGGACTCCGCAAAGGCTGAACTTGACCTGAGTCCCCATCTAATGGGTTCTTGGCTTTAGTGGGGTGAGGGCAGGATGTGCCCCATCGGCACTGGACTGCCTGGGAAGTCGGACAGACTGTGTTGCCTTCCAAAGAGCAATTCGGAAAAGTGCTACTCAGAATAAATATTTTGGTTGCATTTTGCGATGTGGCTGTGGGGGAGATTTCCATCGAGTGTGGTTTGCAAGGCGATTCTCCTCTGTTGTTTACTCCCTGCGATCCCCACAGCCTGTTCCTGGCAGGCATCTGCGTCTGCTGCACTCCGGGGCCACTGGGACCCGGATGCTCCGCTCCGGAGAGGCCAGGCCGGCGGCCCTTCACGGGGTCCTGCTTATGATGATGCATTAGGCAGCTGGCCACCAGAGCCCTCACTCCTCGGCCCTCAACCTTGCCCTCCTTCGCCAGTCCTGACCAAGCCTGGCACTCTCTTTGGAACCTCATTCCCACCAACTAGGGGAAACTGTAATTAGCTGAGCTGCTCTAGGCCAGGGGCTTAGAATTCCTGTGGGCCTAGAGATGTGGCCTTGTCCATTTCCTCTTCCCAGGGTGGCCCCCTGCTTCTGCTCCTCTCCACCCACTCACCTCTTCCCTGGAGCCACAACCACACAGCAGGCCCTGTTCCGTCGGAGCCAGACCACTGTCTCCCACCCATCTCCCACCCATCTAAGCACCCTCTGGGGAGAAATCCTAGCCCCAGGGGCCTGAGCATGGCATGTCTGTTGGTTACGATGACTGTGACTACTGCCCCACCCCCTTCAGGCCAGGTTCCAAGGGCTGCCAAGGCTCTGGCTGCCCAGGTTTTGTGCTTGCTCAGACTGTGACCACCCTGCAGCCAAGAGCCCATCCTTAATCTCAAAGATGAGGGAGGTAGAGGTGGGAGCATCATTTTTCCAAGCCACTCATCCTAGAGTCTGCTCCCGGCTCTCTGCTTCCTACTGCCCTGGCCAGATTTCCAGGGAGAGATGGATTCATGGGATCAGGGTCTGGTGATCAAGACAGAGAAATGACAACAACCGGGGGGAGTGGTATTTCCAGGCATGGGGTTAGGTGTTTGCAGCATGGGACCCAGGGCCCAGGGAGAAGATGCTCTGCCGCGGGATGGACCGTGAGAATCCTGGTTAGAGGAGCTCACATCATGACTGGGCATTTGGAATGTTAAAGACCCTCATCATGGAGGCGCCCTGAGGCTGTGAGAATATTTTTCTTTCTTCCATTTCCATTCTGTCACCTCCCCAAAGCCACTCCCCCACTCCCGTGACATGCATCCCATTCTGGTGGGTGCTAGTGTTACCATGATGAGAGCCTTCTGGGACCCACCCCATTTTGTGGCTTAGGGAGCAGAGCTTCCAGAGGCCAAGGTCTCTGCCCAGGGTCACAGAGCAGGGTGAGCCAGAGCCCGATTTGGACTCATTTGTCAGAACCCCAGTGCCACACTCATTCCACAGCACCATGGAGGCTGCTAAACACAGAAAGGTCAGAGCCTGTTTCCCCAGCTGGGTGCCCAGGGGCTTGTACCTGCAGTGGAAGCGGCCTGTCTTCCCCCCACCCCGCACCCCACCGCCCTAGAGACCGGCTGCACGCATCTGGGGAGGGGCTGGGAGGACAGTCTGCACCCCTGGAACGGAAGGGAACTGAGCAGCCAATAGGCAGTGATGTGTAACTGGGGTCCCACTGATACTGGGCAGACCAGGTGAGCCACTCCTTACCCCTAGCTCCACTCAGCTCCAGGCTCAGCGCACAGCACCTGAAGCTTCAGCCCTGCTCATCACTGAGCTCATCCTGCCCAGGCCTGGGAGGACGTGGGAAACCACTCTAGGGCTAGAATCAACTTTCTCACCATAAACCACATGCACTATGGGTGCCCTGGGCTTGCCTAGGCTCACCCACCCTGGTCTTACTGTAGTGCCCACAGGGAGCAGGGCATCTCTCTGGGGGTCTGGCCTGAGGCCGGTCTTGCTGTCCCCATCATAACTTCAGGCCCAGGTCACTTCACTGAGAGTCTGGCCCGTGCCAGCCACTCTCCCCATGGGCTGGGCCCTATGCCTCCCACCCGTGGCAACTATGTCTGGACCGTGCTGTGAAGGAAGATGGGCCAGGACCATGGAGCCCCCTTCTAAGAGACACTGGCTGTCACATACAGAGGTCGACGGCCCCAGCCAGGACACCGTCATTTCTCTGCAGGCCAGCTTTGGGGGCAGGCCTGAGGCTGGGCCACTCCTCTCAGGCCAAGGTGCCGAGACCCCCAGCTCCCCTCAGCACGGAACATGTCCACGGTGACAAAGGGGTCACTCTGGCCTTGATCTCCTACTCAAATTCCCTTCCTCCAAACTCTGAACCCAGCAGGATGTCACTCGAAGTTCGAGAACAGTGGGAAGGGTTGGCAGCACTCAGCGACACCCAGGCATGCAATTTCCAGGTTCTCGGCATAGTCACAGAGCCCGGCTTGGCCTGGCTCCTTGGACAGAACCAAGACCCTATTCCACCTGCTTCTCCTTGGGCTAACTGCGGCTGTCTCCGTCCCAACCTGGGGAAAGGGGTGTCTCCTCTGCCGGCGCTGAAGCCGCAACTCACCTTCTGCCCAGAAACGGCTTTGTGCCACGTGTTCTCATGTTGGCTACTTATCCCCGGCAGGGCACCCCAGACCTTTTTTAACAGCACCGTGGAATATACGTCAAAAAGGACAAATCCTCATGGAAGTTTACCTTTTATGGATGTAATCACAACTACTGATTAGTAAGCATTTACTATGCGCCCAGCTCCAGGCTACACATTTCAGGTGTATGTCATCCTCACAATAAAATCCGAGGAGTGGTGCTACTATTATCCCCATTTCCCCAATGAGGAAAATGAGGCTCAAAGTCCATCACTCAGAAGCCCTTCTCCTCCCCCAGAAGCTGAGAACGGATGTGTGTTTTTGTCAATGGGCGTCAAGGGCTGTTTCTTGGGAACAGGGCAACTCACAGTTGAACTAAAGGTGATATGCCGTCTCCCCAGCCAGCAACACAAGGGTGCTCCCGTCTGACCCTGGCCTTGGTTTAGGGGCCACGGGAGACAAAGCACCCTCTTGCTGTCCTCTCTCCGCACACGTCCTCTGCGCCAGCGCAGTGCTGAGCTGGCCTGTTCTGGTCCACCCCTCCCCAGAGACCACCCTAACAGCTGGGGGGACCCGAGCGACAGAGGAGCCAGAAGACCTTGGGTCCCCGGCATGCGGATCCCATCGCCACGGCTTTGCGACTGGTGTGCCGCCTCCTCCCGATGTGGACCGGCTGCTCCGGCTTGTTCTTTCTATTTGCAAATTGGTTCATTTACAAATCTGCTCCCAGCTCACCTCTGGGAACGGAGGACGGCTCAGACTCATCTGTCCTCCCTCTAAGGGTCTCCCAGATGATATTTCCTGGCTATTACATAATCAAGGAAGCCCAGGCCCCACCAGCCGGGACTTTAATTGGAGAGCTCTTTCCCAAGGGCCTTGGGGATATAAGTCTGTCAGGTGAGGCCCTCTTACATCTCAGCCCTTCTGTGGTCTCTCTCCCTCTCCCACACGGACACGCCCGGGCACACATACTTACATACCCTAGCACAGTGGGGCAGCCGAGTCCACATCTTCTGTTCATGACATTAGCCACGTCCAGTGGCTTATATGCATTGTGCTCACTGTGAATTATGCTGCCCTGGGTCCCTGAGGCCCACTCCCACCAGGATGTCCCTTCTGAGCAACTGCTCCAGGCTCTCATCGTGCTATATGCTCAGCATGATGCCGTCAGTGTGTCTGTCTTCCTAACTGGGTTAGGACCTCTCTAGGGAAGGGGCTGAGTCGGCTCACTCCCTGGGCCTCCAGGACCCGAATCAGCCTGGTCCTGAGTCGACACTGGGAGGGTTGATGAAACGGGTCAGCGAACGAAAGGAAGGATCCTGATGAAAGCCCTGGGGTTGGTGACCTGGGGAGGTCTGCAAAAGCAGCCTTACATATGGATTTCCCAGAAACACCACAAAATGTCAGCTTTTGAAAGACCCAAGACATGAGCCCATTGTTCAGAGGGGAAACCGAAGCCCAAAACCGAAGCCCAGCTAGGGACAGGTGCCACCTAAGAAGACATGAACTGTTTGTGGCAGAACCAGGGCCTCAGCCAAGCTTGCCCAGGCCTCTCTCAACTCTCCCGTGGCCTCTGAATCTTGGTAACAGGCTCTGGAGGTATTCTTTCCCTCAGAAACGAGTCCACCACCTCTGAGCCTTGCGCCCAGGCTGAGACAGATGCCACCAAGACACAGTCCTGGTGCTCAAGGAGCCATGCAGCCATGTACCCAGAGAGCTGGAAAGTGGGGTGACACGGAATAAGAGAAATGTGTAAGAGACAGGACGCCCAGGGAGATGGGAGAGATCAGGGGAGGTGTCTTGGAAGAAGTGACATCAAATGGGGACTCCTCGGAGAGCTGGTGAGAAGGACTAAGTTGGAGGTGGGAGGGGAGAGGAGAGGAAGGGGTGGTCCCATTAAAGACACAGAGACATGAAATGACCCAGCAGGATGGGAACTGCACAAGCCAGGTGGTGAGGATGAAGCTGGGACAGGAGGGAGCCCACACTTTGAGGCTGGCAACAGGGAGGGGGGTCAAGGCCACATCAGGACCAGCTGGAAAGCTATGCTGATCCACCAGGACTCCAGCTCATGGGTAAAGAACCTCATATTTGGGGTCCATGTGCCCTATCCTGCCCCTTCCTTTGGACTTCCACCATCCCCAGAGTGGCAGGAAGCACAGACGATGCCATCCGTCTCGCTCATTTACCTAGGCAACCCCTGGGCCCGGGAACACGCTCATCTCAGCTCCCTAGATCTCCTCCTAGCCACAGATGTCCTTACATCATAGAGCTGGGGCTGTGATATGTTAGGAACTGACACTTGCAGAAAGGAGTTCTTGTTGACATCAGAACATGCCGTCCCGAGGGAGACGTCCTGTAAACAGTTCTGGAACTTTGGATGGCCAAAGCAGCTCCTCCTGGGTCTGGTGAATGAAAGGGCTAATGCGTGGCCCAGGGCTCCAAGTGGACCCAGCGGGGAGCTGAGAGAGGCCCACGTTGGCTGTGGGTTTTCCCGCAAGACTGTATTTGCACTGAGAATCATGGAGCATCTGCTCAGACCCTTGCCGGGGCCCAGGACTCAGTAAAAAGTCAGAAACAGCGATCACAGGAGGCTGGCAGGGGACGGGGCCAAGCTAGAAGAGCCGTAGGGCCTGGAGGCAGGCCCTCTGTGACCATCACCATTCCAGCGCCTGGAGGTCCTGCCCCGTGCTGCCCTCCCAGTCCCATCCCCTGAGGGGACACTCGGGGCTCGTGGAGAAGCCCAGCAAGTTGTGGGAATGCAGTGGTGTTTCTACGGGGCCCAGTGACCGGTAAATCCCAAACGGATGACCAGCTGAGTGGTCCTTTGTCCTCAACTATCTTCCAGGAGATGCTTCCCTCCAAAAAGACCTCCTGCCTAACCTCAGAGATCTGGTCAGGCCTCTGGTGTGACAGATGTGGAAACTGAGCCCCAGCAAGGGGAAGTGGTTGACAGAGGGTCACGCGGCGAGGCGAGCGTGAGGGCGCGGGACGACCCAGGGCTCCTCACTCCCCACCTCACCACCCCCAACTTCCTGGAGGTGACTCAGCGAGACAGTCGGCACAGGAAGGAAGTGGGAAAGGGAAGCCCAGCCCGCTGATTCCAGGTCACCACTTTGCTTGTCCAAAGCCACCAACCACCTTGGCCATGAGGCTCTGCCTAATGCCCATGACCTTCTAGCCCTTCCTTCCCAAGGCCCCAGCTGCTGACCGTTTCCTCCAGGGTCAAGCTCATTCACTCGGCCTGTCCAGTGTCTCCAGGGACTCCTGGCTGCACAGTCCCCTGGTGCTTCCCTCCTGCTAGGTCAGGGGGTCACCTCCACAAGCTTGGAGAGTGGCCAAGCCCGTGTGGGCCAAAGGTTCACGCAAGCAGTGAGACGAGGCACATAACGGTGGCGGCGTGTTTAATGACTGGGGCTCTAAAGCCAGTATTCAGTTTGCCCCATCTGCCGGCAGGGGAGCTTTGGTGAACTCAGTTTCTTTGTAAGTCTGTAAAATGAGGTGATAGGACCTACTCTGTAGGTTATATGGAGAATGGGATGAAATAATTCACGAAAAGCCTGCCACAAACTGAGCCGTCCATGGCACTAGCTGATGCTTACTTCGCTGCATAGATGTGCACACATCACCTCATTTCATTCCTATGACAAACCTGCAAAGGAAACATGGCTGTTCTCATTTAACTGGCAAGACACCCAAAGCTCAGGGAGGTGAGGGCACATAGCTTGTGGCTGGCAGAGGCAGGATTTGAACCTGGTTCAATCTGATGGCAGAACCCCAGCCTTTGCCCACCAGCTACAGCACCTTTCTCTTGCTGGTGGGTGGTCCTCGGCCCGTGTTTGCCCTACCAGCTGCATGCTTATGTGGGCCGGGCCTCTGTCCCCTCCACTTCGGCTCCAGAACTGTCTCGGCCACTTCCTGGGAGTAAGACTTGGTGTCTCTGCGCTTCTCTGGTCTCATGCACACATTGGAAAATTGGGCTTCGCCAGCCTTCTTGGAGGGGCAGGGGGGTGAGGAGTGCAATGGAGCTCTGCAAACTGTACCATGCTGTCTGAATGCCAGGTCCGGCCAGGTATTACTCCTGTGCCCAGAACGACTAGGGACCATCATCAGTGCAGCCTGAACTTGGGGTCCAGGAGGACCAAGCCTGTAACAGCATCTGCCTCAGCCACCACAGGAAATGTCACAGGCCTGTTAGCCTGGGGCTTTCCATATGCTGAGAGCAGGCGTCTGAGAGTGAGGAAGGAGGGGCTGTAGGTACAAATCTTTGCTTCACTGGACTAGAAGTCCCTCAAGGAGCAGGACCCGCACACAGCACCTATTACGGATGGATGGTTGTGTGCCCCCGACTCCAGACACAGCGCCTCCTGCTGGGTCACCAAGTGGGCCAGCTGCCTCCTCCACTCCCAGCTCCAGCACCACCACCTTGGAGACCCCTGACTCCCCAGGAAGAAGAGACCATTCTCCCTTGGAGCCCTCATCCCCACCTCAACTACAGAATAGTACTACATCATATTCCCCAGATCTCTCTGGAATCCTTGTTGGAATAGGGTGAGGGTTTGGATAAATGAATACACTTAAGTTTAATTGTTTTCCATCCATTTCTCTTGTTGGACTCTAAGTTCCCTAAAGATATGTTCTGTGTGTATCCATCTTCATGATTCTCAGTAACCAGAGCACCTGTGGGGGGTGGGTTGTAATGTGGTTTCTCTCCCCATCCCTGTAGCCCGCGTCCTGTCTCACCACCTTCCCACACCCCCTATTCCCACAGGCTGGGTGTGTGTTAGAATTGTGTGTAACAGTGAAGGACTCGGGCAGGGGACCACACGATGGATTCTACTACCAGCAAATGAACGGGCTTATGTCCGCTATGGCTCTCTGATGCATTCTGGGCTTACTTTTGGGTTCCAGGCTTTATTTTCAAAGAGCAAAGTCCTCGTTGCAGTAATCTCTTCCAGAAAAGTGAGCTGCTATTTAAAATACATTATGGGGTGGCAATGAGGAATAGGAATCCATCAAAAGCCCCCTAGAGTTGTCTTCTTTTCACCTCTACTTTGCTTCTGCTGAGTGTATGTGGCTTGCACCTCCAGCATATATCAAACACCATCTGGCCCAGACATGGCTGGATCATGTGCAAACCCAGCCTGTTGCCTGACTCAAGGAGCCTTGGTGAAGGCAGTATCAAAGCCCTGCAGGACAGGGGTGTGGAAACAAAAAGACAGCAGGAGTGTCTGAGACCCCAGAACCCAGGAAGTTGTTCTAGCTGCTGAGTCCCTGGTTCTCATCTGAGAAAGGGAAAATAAAACTTTCACTGCAGAATACTTATTACAGGATCAGCAGATTATTGTACGTTAAAACAGCTAGCTCAGAGCATGAAAAGAGTCGATTCATTCATTCCACAAATATTAATTTAGCATCAACTATGGGCCAAGCATGGTCTCAGGCACTGGGAATAGCAATAGACAATGTCAGGGTGGATGACAAGAAGAGCAAAGCAGGAGATGGGGTGGTGGCAATAGGAGGTTTTGCCATTTTAATTAGGGCTAGAGAGGGCTTCCCGGGGAAGAAGGCGACATTTAAGTAAAGACCTGTGTATATTTTTCCTAGCAGATGAAACAGCATGTGCAAAGGCCCTGAGGCCAGAGTTTCAGGGACAGTATGGAGGCCAGAGGATATGGAATATGTAAGAAGTCACTGGTGGTCACATCACTGGGGCTGAGAAGACATTTATAAGACCTCTGGCTTTTACTCAGAGACAGAGAGCCACTGGAGGCTTTCCAGACAAGGTCTGACACAACCTGACTTTTATAACTGATCAATAAGCCTTAGCTTCTCCTTCCCTTCAAAGTCTTATTCAATACCCAGACCTCTGCAACTCCAGCTCATATGCTTTCTCCTTTCTCAGATTTCTTCCAGCTTTCTAAATCTATCCAAACCAGAAGGGCCTCCTCACTTTCTGCCAAGCGCAGGCTGGAAAGGGGCCTTGCAGAGAGACTGTGGTTGGGAAGAGAGAGAAACAGAGAGGAGTCTTAGGGGGAGGATCCTGCCTTCCCTCGATGCTCAGGCCTCTGCGCCCAGCTCAGTTGCATTGTGCCCTATGCTAGGTGTGCAGCAATGCTGGGGACCCTGGTAGAGTCCCCAGGGACACTTTGTCACCTGAGGCAGCTTGGCACAGAACTGGGGATTTCCCTCAGCACTCCTTTACCCTGCTTGTCTACCAAAAGGCAAAACCGTTTGTTTTAAAATAAAACAATTCCTATCTCTCTCAGTGGTTCTTAAACTTTTTTGGGTCCCCTGCTCCTTTGAGAATCTGCTGAAAGCTATGCACTCTCTCTTCAGAAGATGAACACAGACTCTGTGTTCATTCTCTTAGAATTTCAGGGGTATCAGAGATCCCTGAAAATTCAGCAAAGAAACCGTTATCTGTGCCAACGACATCCCAGTCTGTAGTTTCAACTGAAGGAATGAATGAGTGAACAAACGAAGGAACAAATGGAGAATAAAGAAGCTGCATGCGGATGGAGGAGCGACAGGGGATGGACAGGATGGACGGACGCAGCCACCTCTGGGCACCAGGCTGCTTACTGGTTGGTTCCTGAAGCCTTCACAGGGGCCAGCTCAGAAGGAACGCTCGCCAGGTGTCCCACGCAGAGCCAAAGCTCACGTCCTTGAACTTCACCTGTGACTCTCATCCAAACCCTCTGAGTGACCGGCTTCCAAAAAGGTATCACACACTTTCCTGTCTTTCTCAGGGTGCCCTCAACAAAACAAAACAGAACCTTTCCTGGGGACTATGGGGCAACGGTGTGACTATAAATCCAGACCTGTAAAAGCAAGCCGTCTCTTCCCCCTGACACACAGCTGAGCCGGCTGCTCTGGAGTCAGACCCTCCCTGTCACAGCCCTCCTGCTGGGACCCAGGCTTCCAGCCTCCCTGGTCATTTCCTTGTCCTGATGCCTCATCTGCGACGCCAGAGTGAACGTCTCACTCATTTCTCAGAGTCACACCTCTCCCGGGGAAGCTTTTTACACAATCTCCTTTTCTTCCAAACGTCGTTCAATGTCATGACTCAGGGAGACCTGCAGAGGGGACTAGGGGTGTGGGGGTCTCTGACCACATGGGATGTGGCCCCAGAGAGCTCTTCTGATGGAATGGAGCCTCCAGAGCCCCAGAGATGTGGCTCAGACCTGCTTCCTTCCTTCGTGAATCCCGTGTCCTCACCTCAACTGTGGCACTTACTACATTGTATTTCCAGCTTCTCTTTTGAATCTTTGGGGGGTGGGGCGGGAAGCAAAGTTAAAGCTTGATCAATACACTTACAATTGCTTATTTACATGTTCATTTCATACCCGTGTCTTATTTATCGTTATTTCCCCAGCAAATAGCAGAGGGTACACTGATGTCCTGGCACATGTTTGTTAATAAATATTGCCTTGTGGAGTTGTTCTCTCTTCACCCCTACGGCTGGATTATGTTTTGTAACCTCAACCCCTTGCGGTCGGGTCCCACCTCTCCCTGTCCTCCCTGGCCTCCACTTCCAGTCTGCGGGAACCTGTTAGAATTGTGTGTAAAGCAGGAGGAAATGGGCAGCGAGGAGCTCTCTCCGGAGTCCATGAACTGACTTCCGTTTTTGGACCTCTCTTACTGCACCCCAAGTTACCACTGCCCCCTGTACAGTTGTGCTTTCTGGGATCTGGGTGGGTGAGGTCACTGGATGGGAAAACTCCTCTAGGGAGTTGTCATAGTAACCATGACTTTCAATTTCATGCAAGAGAGTCCCTGAGAAGAAAACACATTAAGGGGTGGGGGGGGAGGGGTAGGAATCCATCAAAAGCCTCCTTACATTGTCCTCCCGTACCCTTTTCTTTGCTTCTTGCTGGTTTACATGCTCAAGGTAGATGCCATTATGTGTGGGCATCTGAGTAGAAGCTGCTTAAAATAGCCACTCGACTATTTCAGGGAGCAGTTGAATATGCATGAAGCTATTTTAGAAAAGATGTCCCTGGCCCAGCCAATCCAAACCCCATCCTTTCCCTTGGAAATGCCAAGAGAAGCTGAATGGGACCTTTCTTAGTCTTTCCCACTGGGGTGGGGGTTTTTCAGAAGCCACAGAAACAACACCGTGGCTAATGTTGGCCTTGCAGCCCTGGCAGCTCTGCCTCCTGATTCTGTGGTCACAGAGGCTCCTAGCCAGACAGCTCGGCCCTCCAGAACCCTCCAGAGCCTTGGCGGCCTTCAACGACAACCATGTCACAATCCAGCTTGCTTAGATCCTTGGGGGTCTCAGAATCTTAGGTATTGCCATCTGTTGGTTTACCTGTCTGCCCAACACACTTGTACTGATAGATCAAATGTACGAGGAACATACTGGGTGTTGGGGATCCGAGGATCTCTGAGACAAGTTCATTAGAGGCTGGTAGATGGTTGGGGGAGTAGAGATAATGGCCATATAGTTCAAAAATAGATGGGCAACCAGGAGAAGGAGTCCTTGCTTCTAGCTGATGGCTTGAGAAAGAAGATGGCTTTTGAGCTGAGCCTTGGGAGATAGGCAGAAGGCCCACAAGTCTAAGATGGCATGGCAGGCTCAAGCACAGGGACAGCTGGGTGTGGCTCATGGTGGAATGCTCTAGTGGGAGAGAGGGCATGCCTGTAAGGAGCTGAGAAAGAAAGGGGAGCCAGACTGTGGAATGCTGGCTAGTGTCACCTTCTCTAAGCCCTCAGGCTGGGCTGGGAAGGCCTCCTGCTGCATGAACCCCCAAAGCCTGGTGTGCCCCTCTCACTGCCCACAATCTAGACTGGAAGTCCGGGTCAGATGCTCCTGGGCATCTCTGCAACCCAGCGCCAGCCAGAATTTTGGTTGAAAATATGGCTTCTGGAGCCAGACTGCCTGGATTCCAAACTAGACTCTGCCCTCGTACTAACTGGGATCTCGGGCACGTTACCTGACCTCTCTTTGCCTCCATTTTCACACCTGTAAGGTGAAGACATTAATAGTACCTATCCCTTTGGGTGAGAAGTACATGAGTTAATATATGGTAAAGGGCTTAGAAGTGTGTGTGGCACATCATAAGCAACAGATAAAAGCCATAGCTGTTTTCATTATCCTAACAAGTTTGGCTTTTATCTTGACCATGAAATACCACTGATGACAAGTTTTTCCTCCCCTCCCCCAAAAAAAGAAAGAAAGAAAGAAAATTCGCTGCTTTGACTGATACTCACACATGTCCACTGTAAGGAAGAAGGGGGAAAATGTTGACTCTCAGGTAACAGCCACACTTCTAGATACAGTTGAACCTCATTATTCACAGTCCATTTGCAAATTCACCTACTCACTAAAATTCATTTGTAACCCCCCAAATCAATACTCATGGTATTTTTATGGTCATTTGCAGTCATGAGCAGAGCAGTGAAAAATGTGAGCTGCCCTCTGTGCATCTCTCCAGCTGAGGTCGAGAAACACGATGCTGGCTTCTCGTCTCAGCTCCTGTATGTAAACAAGTGTCCCTTTAACACTCTCTTTAGTGCCAACTTTTTTTTTTTTTTTGCATTTTTTATGCTTTTCATTGGTGATTTCGCTGTGACGTGCCTTACAGAGAAAGTACATGTGTTAGATAAACTGCCTTCGGGTATTAGTGACATTTTTGTTGGCCATGAGCTCAATGTTAATGAATCAACACTATCTATTACCTAAGGTGTTTTTAACAGAAACACATGTAAAATAACATTATGCATTGATCAGTTGACAAGAATGTGGTGACCAGAGGCTCGCAGGAACTGAACGCTGTATTCCCCGCAGGAGCAACGGCTCAGCATTCACTCATTCAGTGTTTGTGGGAACTTCATAGAACATTAACTACTCTGAGTGACAAGAATCAACTGTACTTTTCTAGATACACAGATGTATACTTTGATGCCTTTGGGAACATACCTTCTATATGCTTTTGATACCTTTTTTTAAGATGAAAGTCATACATGAATATGTCAATGGTACCCTTCTATGTCCCTAAATACAGGTCTCCAAATGGCTGCCTCTCTTTGAACATTTCTTCCATTATTAACCAGTAGTTCCCTACTGATGGCTAATTTGGTGTGTCCTATTATTCCCTATTATAAACAATACTATGATGAACATCCTCATTGGCAATAATAAAATAGCGAACATTTATTCAGTACTTACTAGGGACACAGCCTTCTGTGAAGAGTTTTCTAAGTATTATCTTAGATGAGGTGCACAACAAGCCTATGATGGTGATGTTATTATTATGCCCACTTTACAGATGAGGTGTCTGATGCTCAGAGAGGTTAAGTAACTTTTCCGGGTCACACAGCTTAGAGCCAGATCTCTCTGACCTCTGATGCCTCACTCTTAACCAACGTGCTCTGGCTGTCTTCTTCCATACACCGTTCCAGGCATTTTTTTATTGTTTCCTTAGGACTACTGTTCAGAAGTGGACTGTCGAGTAGAAGGTATATACATTTGAAAATGTGGGTACATATTATTAAATCCACCACCCATCTCAGAAAATGTGTGTCAATTCACAACCCATAAAGAGTGCTCAAGTATCCCTGGGGCCCATTCCTCATCTCTGCAGGTATTCTTGCTTTTTGAAAGAGGCCCCAGAAATACATCTTGA
Source organism: Callorhinus ursinus (assembly GCF_003265705.2). Taxonomy (NCBI): domain Eukaryota; kingdom Metazoa; phylum Chordata; class Mammalia; order Carnivora; family Otariidae; genus Callorhinus; species Callorhinus ursinus. The sequence goes on along the minus strand of NW_027397080.1, from coordinate 4,511,671 downwards.
TTCTTTCATATGTATCCTCTGACTCCTGGGGACTACACTTCTCCTATACTTACGAGACCCTGTATTCTGTCTCGTGCAAATTGCCTGTTCACAAGGTGCCTGCCTGGTTTTCTACTGAAGATCTGTCTTCGCTTCATTTATGAGCTCTTTCTATACTGGTGCTAGGAACCTTCTACCCATCACACAAATGTTGAGACACTTTCTTTCATTTATTATCACCCTTTGACCTTGATTATTGTGTTTTTGGTCCACGGCGTCTTTACTTATTTTCTTTCATGACTTCTGGATTTGTTTTACACTTAAGGACACGTTCTCCATCTCAATCTGATACAAACATTCCCTCATTGTTTTTCTTCTAATAGCTTTATGGCTTCATGCTTTTTTTTTTTTTTTATCACCCAGAAATTTATTTTGGCACCAGGACTGAGGTATGGATCCAGTTTTGTTTTGTTTTGCTTTGTTTTTCTTCTGCAAATAGCTAGCCGGTTGTCTTGAGAGCACGTTAGGAATCTTCTGGCTTTTTGTCTCTAATTCTGAGTGCTGCGCTCACTTACGGCTACTTCTGGGGGCTCTCTTCTGTCCATTGAGCCAAAGCCTTATTCCTTTAACAACACTGACTTTTTCTAAGCTAATCATCCATGTTTATTTTTCTGGAGGTACTTTCTAATAATTTTATAAAAAAATTTGATGGGATTTTATTTAATTTATAGACCAATTCACAATACCTCCTTAAGTTTATTCTTGGGTATTTTAGGCTTCTATTTCTTTAGAGACTGGGATCTTCTACCTCTATGCTTTCTAACTGGCTCATTTTGGTGCCATTATCTACATGGAAACATTTCCAACCAGCCCTGCAGGAAATGACCACTCCCTCACTCAACACTGTGCCTTTCCTATGTCACTTTTCACCCCAAATTACAATGACTGTTACACGCTGAGCCCTCTAAAGGCAGGGTCCCCATGCCGCCTATAGTGCATCCCCTGCCACGTCTGGCAAGTGGTTGGGGCCATAGAGACATCTGTAGGATGAATGAATAAATGAACGGACGAATGAATGACAGACATCTTTCCAGAAAGCTAAAAGGAAAGTGAAAGGATTCTATTACAAACACTCACTTTTCCATGGACTTTCATAAGAAAACAAGAGGAGTTTTTCTTTTCCTCCCTCTCGTCTTTGGCTAAATCCCCAAGCCCATGTCAGAATCAAAGAAATGGTCACGGCTAGCCTGATGTGCCACGTGCAACCTCTCTCAGCACCTCTCCCTGAGGCCACCACCCTCACTGAGCAGCCTGGGCACTTTTCAGGGAGGCTCTTGAGCTCTTGAGAGCCCTCCAGAAGAAGGGACGCAGGGGTTCACGCTGCATCTGCTGCACCACTACACTTTCTGAAAGGCATGTCCCTGTAACATACAGCAGCCCTGAAAGGCTGCTCTCACTACTCCCATTTTGCAAAGAAGACACTGACGTCCAGCAAGATGGAGCCCATAGCTCCTAAGCGCAGGACTGGCTGGAGCCGAGGCCGTGGGACTCCAAAGGCCCTGCCTCTCCCATAACAACATCGACAGCACCCAAGTCTGGGAGGCTGAGGGGCCATGGCCCAGAGAGAAGTCCCATCTGGAGTTGGAGAGCAAGGGTCCCGCCCTGAGGAAGTCAACATAGTCCCTAGAGTACTGTTCTTCTCCCAGAGCAGCATGCGATGCCCATGGATTGTTCCTGAAGAGCATCAGACTTGGTCAAAGAGCCACAGTCCAGGCTGGGGTACGTATGACACAGGCTGTATTGTCGCCAGGGGATGGGAGAGTGGAGGGGTGGGGAAGGGGGAAGGTTTGCCACGGGGGCAAGGGATGGTCTCCAGCACACATCTGGGGACGCCCTTCCGTTTTCTTCTACCCAGTCTGCACAGGGTCGGGGGTTCTTCACTTGGCCCTGCAGGCCCCTCCTGGGAGTCCAGCCAAGCAGCCACTTCCTTATTGGGCTGGCAGCTGCTGGGCAGGCCTCGCCTCATTTCTAAGCCTGGATTAAAGATCCGGTTTCCCATGAAAGACTGTGGGTTGGGGGCCAAGACATTTACTGGGCTTGACACTTTGGCCCAGTGCAGACCCCAGGGACATGCAGATGAGCAGCTTGCAGGTCTCCTGCCTGTGGAGCTCCATTCTGGTCAGGAAGCAGATCATAAGGGAAATTTCCCAACCCTACCTAGGTGCCACAAGAGAGAGATCTAAGTGCTGCAGGAGCCCAGACTTGGGGAGGGGAGTCCAGCAGGGAGCATGTGGTGGAGGTTGGAGGTCAGTCTGAGGCATGTGGGCTTCATGCTGTGGCCAAACAGAGACTTCTTGCCTTTTGAAGTAAGACTCTTCCATGATCAGATCTGTGCCATAGAAACAGACCAGCTAGGTATATGTATTTTCAAATAAACAGGTATGACTTTTAAGGTGAAAATGAAAGGACCTCATTTGGGAAAAACAACGCCAAATATATGGAAACACAGAGCAGATGGATCTGGACTTGGTCGAATAGCTCACCTAGGTGGTGCTGATGAGAGGGAAGAGTCCCAGACTTGGAACGGGAGAGACCCACACTCATGCTCAAGTCTCTGCCACAGATTTGCTAGGTGACCTTGAGCCAATTACTTCTCCCTCTCCACCTCAGGTCCCTTGCCTGTCACAGGGGAGTACTGTCACCCAAGACACACGTCATCGGGATAAAATGGGATGTCAAAGGACACTGTACATCTGTACATACTTGACAAAGGTAAGGCAAGGCTCCAGAAGGTTCTATATACACACCTGGTGACATTTCAGACACCCTGCTCCTGGGCTGCAAACACACTGCCCAGCCATTTCTCGGGAAGTCTCTCAGCTGTTCCAGCTCAAATCAAAGTCTGTCCTGTAAAAACACGGCCCCGTCCACAGAAGCAATCACCCGTGTGTTTGGTGGGCCACCTGCCCGCCAGGTCCAGCCTGCTGGGCCATGAACGTCAACAACGGCCCCTTCCTGGTGGGAGAAGGAACAGGGAGCCGGCTTGTTCTCCCTGAGCAGAGGACTGGCCGGTGACGGGGAACATTTTAAGGTGGGACACTTCTTCCTGCACCGTTGGCAGCTGTCTACATAAGGCGTCCATTATGTGCGGGCCCCAAGGCCAGCAGGCCTGAGAGGCTAAGCTAAAATTAGCGTAGAATGTGCCCCTGCCAGAGATACAGAACATCCGAGGGTCAGATGCCTCCAGCCGGCTGCCCAGGGTGGGGGGGCATGGGACAGCTGTGTCAGCTACCACCTCCCGCACCTCTCCTCTCGGCCCCGGGGCGGCAGCCCGTCCCAGGGGCCTCCTCCAGCAGCTCCGCTCGAGTTAAAAAATAGAATGCAGAGTAGAATCCCAAATAGATTTTTAAGAAATCTGTGCATAGAAAAAATGGGGGAGAGGAATTCACTAAATACCGAAGAGGCTGTATCTCAGTCTTCAGTGTGAAATAGTGGGTGAACGTTTTTTTTCCTCTTCTGGTACCTTCCAATATGTTCTCAATAACTTATGTATTACTTTTGTAACCAGAAGAATACATAAGACTGCTGTAAGTTGTATATTTATGCTAAATATCACTTAATATACATTCTAAATTTATAAAAATGACTACATTGCATACCGGGAAGGCATATAGTGTATCTGTATGTGTAAATGTATTTATGTATCTAGTCGCCTGGTGTTGGCAACTTTGAATCCCAGGATGTCAAAGCTAGCTGGTGTTAAGGATCGATGTCTTCCAACCTTTATTTTATGGAGGAAACTGAGGCCCCAGGAGCAAAGCAGGAAGCCCAGAAACACTGTTCCCTGAGTCCGGTCCTATACGGGAGTTTTGCCCACACTTTAATACCCCCTTTAATTCTGCAGTTGTTGCTCTTCCCGCTTGATGGAGCTGGAAACTGGGGTACAGAGAAGCAAATTCATCACCCGAGGGCGCCCAGCTAGGAAGCCACAGAGCTAGGTCCCAAGCCTGGTTTCCCATTCCTAGCCCACAGACCTTGAAGAAAGGGTCTTTGAAAATCACCTGCTCCTTGAAGTCTCCATCAGAAAGCAATTTCTTACAAGAACAAGTTTTGAACTGTCTTTCCTGGGCCCCTCTTGGGTGGTGCATGCCTTCTCTGCCTCTGGAAGGGGATGGGGGGCTTGGGGTCCTGTTGCCAGATCAGTCCCCGGGAGCCTTGGAGAGAACGGGTGACAGAGAGTGTACAGGCACATGAATAGCACAGCACCTGCCCTTTCCCCACGTGGGACAGGGCGGGTGGGGAGGGCTGCAGGGGAAGGTGCCAGGTCTTCCGGGCAGGCAGGGTTGGCCAGGGAGGCTGCCGGTCAAACTCTCTTTTATCTGGTCCAGTGCTCCGGACCTGGCAGTGCCTAGAGGCAAACCCAGCTGGGACCCGAGGCCTTTGCTCTAGCTGCAGCCTCTGCGCTGCCTGTCCCCATCCTCATTTTCAGCCCCACCTCTTCCAGGGCCATTTCATCCATGCATCTGTGCATTCTTGTTAGTGAACACGTTTTTATGGCATACCTACTCCATGCTAGAGCAAAGCATAGTCCCCACCCTGGCAGTGCCTCTAGTTCTTGGAGATGGCTTAGTGTTTAGGCTGCCCTAGGCCGTTCAAGTGTGGACTCTGAGGCCAGACCACCCGGGTTTGGCCTGGCTAGGCCACTTCCCAGCTGTGCGTGCTTGGGACAATGACTCAGCCTCTCTGTACATCAGTCATCCTCATCTGTACAAGAAGATGATAACACTCTGCAGACTTGTGCAAGTCGAGGGTAAATCCATACAAAGCTCTTAGAACAGTGCCTGGCGGGTAGTAAGTGCTAAGTAATCATTAGTTGTAAGAACGATTTTTATGACTACCATCTGGCTAAGATTCCCTCCTGAGGATGCCCCCTGCTCCGGCCCTCTGGCTCCCCCTCCTCTATGGTCCCATAGCTCTGTGAATAACCCCCGGTGAGGGCGTCAGTAGCTCTGCCACGTGGGCATAGGAGGGCCTGTCCACCTCCCTCTCTGCACTTGGGGCAGGGACCCAGCGTCACCCATCTCCAACCCTGCTGCCAGGACAGACGCAGCAATAGCATCCCCAGGACCACTCCAGAGCCGTGGGTAACGTACGCCCTCCACGCCAGCCAAGGAGAGCCTTGGAAGCTCCTCGATGCCCGGCACTAGAGGCTGCCTATCTGGTCTTCACGTGGAGCTTGTTGATGCTATTCTTCTTAAACTGTGAAGACTGGCCCTGGACGTGACCCTCCCGAGCTGACAAGGGAGCAGGGTGCTCGGCTTCCTTGAATACTTCCCCGTGACAGGGAGCTCTGCAGGGCCGGTTGTCATACACCCCAACATGGATGCCCCACCACACCAAGATGTCTCCTATGGGCTCTGCATGGCACACGCGGGGCCCTCTGCCTGGAACCCCGCCCTCCCTTCCTCCTGAGCTGGCAGACTCCTCCTGATCCCTCCAAAGCCGGCCGGCTCACACGCCCCTCCTCCACAGAGCTTTTCCTTTCTTACGGTACATTGCAATTTACTTGTTTACATGTCCCTTCTCCAGAATCCCTGTCTGGATTCCTGGTGTCCACCGGTGCCTGGAACTGAAGGGGTGTCAGGAAAGTTCTGCTGCATGAACTTTTTAAAGGAACATCAAGGTAATTGGCCTGCCTGCCTGTTAAGGCACAGGTGTTAAGTGCTCACGCCACCTTTTGAGGCAAAACCTCACAGGCCTTTCTCGGTTCCCCTGCCTGTCAGCAGACCCGCTCCATCACAGGGATGGGAGCTGGTGGAGAAGCATGGGAGTTAAGTGCCGCCTGTCTGGTGGACAGGGAGCCAGACTTTCACCTGCTCAGGCAGTAGGTTCTGGAACTACCTGAGGAGGTAGGTGTAGCTGTTTTAGAGACGAAGACCCTGAGGCTCAGACTGGTCACCTCCCTTCCTTGATCATACAGGGCCCACTCTGAGCCCCTCGGCATGGAGTCCGAAGGCCTGCCCACTTCTCCTGGCCTCACTTCTTCCCCCGCCTGTCCACATGTCAGCCACTGCTCATTTGCACTTGCTGTCTCCTCAGCCTAGAATGCCCTTCTTCCATTTTTTTTTAATGTGGTGAACTTCTATTCATCCTTCAAAGCCCAGTTCAAGTCAAGTCAAGTCACCTTCAAATGGTTTTCTGTAAACCACCCCTACCACCAAACCCAGACAGAATGGAACCCTCCCGCCTCCCGTACCATAGCTATTTGGATGGTTCCTCCTTTGGATGGAACACCTTCTGAGTCCAGCAACATGCCTTATTCATCTCTGGCTCTCAGTACCCCACTGGCCCCATTTTCCAGGCAGCTGTCCCAGCCTGCCTGCCCTGCAGCTCTGCCCATGAGCTTTGGCCCTATACTCCTTCCTTTCTAATGAGTGCCTCCCACCTTGTGTTGCCCCTCACCCAGCTTGATCTTCACACCCATATTCTGCTGCGGGCCTGCCCATGCTCTCAGCACGTGGGGAGGCTCTGCCCTGCCCATCTGGGCACTGCATCCTCTAGTGACCATGGTGTGTTCTGCCCAACCATGAGAGGGCAGGTAGAGGGGTAGTGACCATCCAGGTCTGAGTCTGAGTTCAAGCAGAATTTGCCAGAAGGGACACAGGTCCTGCCCCCAAATGCATCCATGCACACGCACAGCACACACACAGCCCGGCCCAGGCTCTCTGTGGATGTGAGGTCCAGAGAGCAATCGGACAGGGAAGTGGCAGACAGCTGCAATGGCATCCCTATGCCTCTCTCTGCCATTCCGTGGCCCTGGCGGGAGCCTGCAATGACCAACTTATGAGCTGCCCAGTTCACTGAGTCTTATTCCCTCATTTTCCGGCAGGGAAACAGAGACCCAGAAAGGGAGGTTCTTGCTGGAGATTTTTGTGAGCAGTAAAGGCAGACCTGGGGTCAGAACCAGTTCCCTGGCTTTCATCCCGGGATACATTCTCACCGCCATATGCTGCCATTTGCAGAAATGCCAGATGCAGGACTCCGGACATTTGGTAGCTTTTTCCTTAAATCTCCTCAGAATGGGGAGCTCCATTCTCCTGCCAAGCCTGAAGTCATCCCCACCTACCTCCTGGCCACAAGCACAGCACAGTGGCCTTTGGGCTGTGCTGAAATTACTCTGTGTCCTGGGGTACATGGGAAGGGATGGGGGGAGCTTACCTGCCAAAAGCCGGCCGTGGTCTCATGGTTGAGATGTGTCAGAGATTTCTAAGAGCTTGAAGGACTGTGTTGGAGGGAGGCCTGTGGGAAGTAGAGAAAGTGAGAATATTATTCCACCACCATCTGTCAGCTTACACTTGAGTTGGAAAAATACATCCAAAAATGGTGAGCACAGCCCTGCTGAGAATGGCCTCAGAGCCAAGCTCCAGTCACCTCCACTCCTCCAACATGGTCATCACCGGGTCAAGATCAGACTCCCCCAGGGAGGCCACCCCAGCCTCACAACCCCACTTGCAAAGCCGCAAGTCCAGCCACCAGCCCTGCATTCTGTTTCTGCTCTCAGGCTGAGAAACTCTCACTTTCAAGCACTCCTTGGGGAAAACATCCCCTCATGGGCTCCCTGAGCACTGTTCGTCATAACTCACTCATTCTTGCTTTCATTATTCATTCATTCATGTGAGCATTTGATAGCCATTTGGGAAAGCTATTAGATGCTGGTGTCAGCTCTTACAGAGAGAAAGCTACTGAGAGTGACAGCTCAGGTCTTACACATGTAGGACAAATGCCCAGGCTCCCAATCCCCAAGCCCGTGGATTTCCTCCTTCCTCTGAGTGATCCTGTGCCAGATGCCAGGCAAAGCACTTTGCATGTGCCATGCAGGATGGCACGATGCTTCCCACCATTTTCAGCACGAGGACTCCTTTTTCTGTGAAACTGTTTCTCAAAACTCCTCATAACTATGCACTTAGCATCTTTTCACTGGGCAAATAAAGAATAACACAAAAGCCACAATGAACATAATACTTCACAATTAACTTGTATTTTAGTTATCACAGGACTACCATGTATATTTAAATAATGGTTACACCTACTCATTCGAGACACGTTATTTATGCCTTCTGGGCTTAAGGTGTTGATCCCTTAGGAATCCATTCAGTCAATATTTGTTCAATAGATATTTATGGAGCATCTCTGAGATGGCTAGGCCCATGGTCCACAGGTTAGGGACCCTGGTACACTGGGGAGGCCCACGGTCCACAGGTTAGGGACCCTGGTACACTGGGGAGGCCCACGGTCCACAGGTTAGGGACCCTGGTACACTGGGGAGAGTGGTGGCTCTGCAGTGAGGCATGCTCAAGCTCAAGCTCAAGTCCAGTTCAGACTGGATGTCTGACCATGGAGAGCCCACTCAGCCTTTCTCTAGCTCATAGTCCATAGGAGTTAAACAGAGATAATGATCCTGACATTGGGAAGTTGTTATGAGGATGAAATGAAATAGTAGAAAGCAACCAGATCAAGGCCTGGCATAAAGCAGAAGCTCAACAACTGGGCACCAGAGGATTATCATCATCATCACCATCATCCTCATCCCCATGATTCCCATCACCACCACCACCACCATCATCATAAGTATCATCATCACTACCATCAACAGCAGCAGGAGCACCATCACCACCATCATCATCACCACCACCATCATAAATATCATCATTACCATCAACAGCATCATCACCATCACCATCTTCATCACTACCACCAACATCATCTTAAATATCATCCTTACCATTAACAGCACCATCACCAACATCACCACCATCATCATAAA